>NC_081407.1:37980053-38007769 GCF_030272615.1 Cryptomeria japonica
CCCCTCAAAGGATTGGGCCAGACCAAGAATGTTTTGAAGGATTGGATTGAGTTTCCAATTAGGCATGTCCCCTTTTCGGAGGGCATTAATGATAATGGCAGAGTCTCCTTCTATGTTGATTTTGTTAACTTTCAAAATTTTACATAGTTTTACTCCTTCCAGCTCTTTGAGTTCAACTTTGTTATTTGTGCTGAGACCCAAGGGATGGGATAAAGCTGCTATTTCATTACCATTTGAGTTATGTATGCAACATCCAATGCCTGCCACACCTGGATTACCTCTAGATGCTCCATCAAAATTTAGTTTGACCCAGCCCACCTCTGGGGGCATCCACTTGCACTTTGTGCGCTTGTGAATAGCACTAATCAAACCACCCCCAACAAATGGAGGGATCTTTAAACCAATCCATTTTAATCCCATTTTATCATCCCATTGTGACATTTCCAGATTTTTATGGTTTTTCATACAATGACTATTAATTAACTCTATGATGGCCACCTCAATCTTATTTGTGAGTTGCTACCATTCCAATTTGTCCTCTCTGAATATTCTCCTATTTCTTTCTTTCCAGAGCTCCCAAACAAGCATTGAAGGAGCTGCCACCCACGGTCCCTCATAAATGCACCCTTTGTTCAAGATGGGCCATGCCTGAAACATGGCTATGACTGAGTCTAGGATGGGTGAATACCAATTCAATTGTTTTCTAAGCCAACTCTAGCAGTTTTGCGAGTATTCACAAGTTAGTAAGAGGTGGTTGATTGATTCCTCGGCCTTCTCACATAACAAAAATCTACTTGGGCCTTCATAACCCATATTTCTGAATAATTCAGTAGTTAAAACTTTATTATGTAATGCCAACCAGGCGTATAGCCCTGCTTTGGGGAGGCATCTATTGTCCCAGCATATTTTTTATGGAATGTTCTTAGTAGTGGTATGGCTCTGTTCACTAAGCAAGTTGTAGCCATCTTTTGTGCTATACCTGCCACTCTTGGTCCCTGCCCAGATTACTCCATCCTCCTCCATATCCAAAGTGATTTTCCTGGGCTGTAGTGCATCTACTAGTTCCATTGCTTCATTAGCTGGGAGTCCCAAGTTATCAAATTGTTTCCACCTCTATACTCTAATACCCTCCACTGTGTTTTCCTCATATAATCAACTACCTTATCACCCCAAAGTCTTTCCAGGATAACCCTAGAGGTGTCATATTTGTTATTTTTGCTTAGTGCAGGGCAACCCCCCCAGGAATCTTACTAGAATAGTGCATTTTTGCCATTTCCTAGATTCCACGTTAGTTTTTTTGAAACTAATTCCTTGCAATCCATCATGAAATTCCATATTCTGGATCCCTTGGGTGGTGAAAGAGCTCTAAAGATGCTTGTTGGGTCATTGCTATGGAGATATTTATTCTATATAATCCTAGCCCATTTTAAGTGGGGCTTATTATGCATTCTCCATACCAGTTTAGCCCCAAGGGCTTTACTCTGCAGTATCATGTCCTTAATCCCCAAACCCCCTTTTTCTTTAGGTTTGCAAATTTTATCCTAGGCCATCAGAGGCTTTCTAAATTTATCACAAGCCCCTTTCCAGAAAAAGGTTCTAATATGTTTATTAATTTCATTCTTTTTTGCTAAAGGGAGGTCTATGCAGGAAAGTTGGTAAATGGGCATAGCCGATAACACTAATTTTATCATCATAGCCTTTCCAGCTGAAGATAACCATTATTCGCTCCATGAGCAGATTCTGTTCTTTATTCTTTCGATAATTTGATCCCACAAATTTGAAGATTTGCATCCTTTGTCCAAGGGGATGCCCAGGTATTTACAAGGCATAATGCCTTTATTAAAATTTAGGATTTTACAAATTTTGTCTGCTAGTTTCTCTTTAGTGTTGAAGAAGTAAATGTTGGATTTTGAGGTATTGATTTCTTGACTTGACACCATTGAGTAAGTTTGAAGTATTTGTTTAATGGCATTGGCTTCCTAAACACTACTTTGTCCAAAGAGCATAGTGTCATCCACAAATTGTTGATGTGTGCTTGCTTCAAGGCCACTACTGATGTGAATTCCCTGGATAGAAGATTGTTCTCTAGCAAATTTCAAAAGTCTCCCAAGTGACTTAGCCATTAATATAAAGAGGAAAGGGGAGATCGGATCTCCTTGCCTTAGACCCCTGGAGGTATTGAAAAAGCCAACAGGGGTCCCATTAACAAGGATTGACATTTTTGGTGTTGATATACATTCATATATAAGATTGATCCATTGTTTAGCAAAGCCAAAGGCTTCTAGGCATTTGCATAAGAAGTGCCAATCCACTTTATTATAGGCTTTTTTGATGTCTAATTTGATGAGCATACTTGGGTGTTTGTTGTTTTTAACTGTATGTATTGCTTCTTGGGCAATAATGATTCCGTCATAGATTGAGCGGCCTGGAACAAAACCTGTCTGTTCCTCACTAGTTACCAAGGGGAGCAAATTGTGAAGCCTATTTGCTATTGTTTTAGTGAGAAGTTTGTATAATGTGTTACATAGAGAAATGGGTCTGAATTCTTCAAAAATCTCAGCTTTGTCTTTTTTGGGTATCAGGGCTATAAATGTGTTATTTAATTCCTTAAGGATCTTTCCTAAATTCTTGATTCCTTCTAATGCCTCAGTGACTTCATCCCCGATGAAGTGCCAGCATTTCTGGAAAAAGGCAGTCGAGAATCCATTGGGCCTAGGGGCCTTGTCTAGATTCATTTGAAAAAGGACTTTCTTGATTTCTATCTTAGAAAATTTTGCACTTAGTAACTGATTATGATCCTTATTTATTATTTTTGGAATGCTCTTGAGCACTTCATTCCACAGGGGTAATCTAGAGCCATCTTGATTGTGAAAGATATTCATGAAGTAATCAATTGCTTCTTCCCCTATGACCTCCGGGTTGCAACTAGGAACCCCAGATTTGGTATTGATTTTAGTTATTCTATTAACTAGTCTCCTCTGCTTAGTGCTATTGTGGAAGAACTTGGTGTTTTTGTCACCAGACTCTAGCCAGTTTTCTCTGGACTTTTGCTTCCAGAAAATTTCCTCTCTAGCCAAGTTTTCCTCATATTTTGCTAGTAGGGATTCTCCTTCATATAAAGGTTATTGTCCATTCCGGACCTAATGACCTCTTCATTAACTTCTTTTAGGGCTATCTCTATTTCAGTTTTTTTCTTAAAAAGGTTCCCGAACTCATTTCTATTCCATGCTATAAGATTTTGTTTGATTGATTTTAATTTAGTGATTAATTGGAAGGGTTTAGAGCCAATCACTCTGACTTCCTTCCACCATTGTTCTATCAATTTTAAAATGTTTTCATTTCTTAACCACATTAATTCAAATCTAAAAGGACTTTTCAGAGAAGGGGTGAATTTAGAGATGAAGAGCTAGACCGATAAATGATCAGAGCCCGAGATAGGAAGGATTTTTGCATCAAAGTTATTTGAAATGTTGGCGAGATTTCCTCTTGTAAAGAATCTATCCAGCTTTTCTGCTATGTTGCAAAAACCTTTCCTTCTATTATTCTAGGTAAACATGTTAGTTTCTGTTTTAATTTCCATGAGGTTGCAGTTGAGGATCCAGTCTCTGAGACCAGTGGTGGCCTGGTTAACTTTTTTAATGCCCCCCCATTTTTCTGAAGGGTCAATGATGGCATTGAAGTCCCCTCCAATAATACATAATTGATCTAGGATAGAGGAGAGGAATTGTTCTATCTCATCCCATATTTTATTTTTATCTTTATTCTGGATAGGTCCATAGATATTGAATAGGGCAAAATTTAAATTGCTCTTTATATTGTTGATCCTGCCACATAGCCAATTTGGGGTTTTATAGAGAAGGTTAAAGATAACTGTCCTTGGGTCCCATATTACTGCTAATCCTCCCGATGCCCCATTGGCAGGGAAGCCTTCCAAACACCTTCTACCCAATCTTTTGGCAAATATTTCTAACTCATCTTTGCCTAATTTGGATTCTTGTATCATAATTATGTTTGGGTTATATTTAGTTAAGTAGCTTTTTAAGATATGTTGCTTGTTAGGGGCATTCAGGCCCCTAACATTCCATGTAAAGAGCTTCATTGCGCTCTAGGAAGGAACTTCCCCTTCCCTGTATGAAAGAGAGTAATTAAAGTAGTTTGGCCCTCAGCCTTACCCGCGTTGCTAATGAGTTCTACTATTGATTTCCTACCTCTTCTCTTCACCTCTTTTGCACAATCCGGGGAATCAATAATGTCTAATGTTTTGGCTAAGCCTAACTCCTCTTCCTCATTACTTATTGAGGTTTCTATTTCTGAAATTTTAGCCTTTGAAATTTTTCCTTCAAGTAGTCCTGACATTATAACTCTTTTCTGATAAGCCAGTTCCTCCTCATCTGCTACTTCATTTATAAAGGATTCGTTCAATTCATTAACTGTTTCATTTCCCACATATTCCAGAATGAGTTTATTCTCCTCAGTAATTCTCTTAGCATACTCAACCTCTGATTACTCTGTCTCTTTTAACAGGGGGTTGATGGGTGGTGAGTTAGAGACACCAATTTCTTGTGTACTCTTTGTATGGAAACCCTTATCTGGGCTATGATTTGTTCTCAATACACCATCCACACCTGTATTCTCACAGGAGTGAGCCTCCAAGAACCATTTAAGGAGGGTTTGTTCACCTATGGGAGGGATTGGAATATCTTGGTCCAATAGTGATGAAATTTCATAAACATTCTCAGACCTACAATTTATTTCCCCTTCCTCCAATTCTAGGGTTGGGGTGTCTCTTGGAAGTGGATTTTTTCCAAAGTTGCTTGCAATGTTTATGTTTGTTGAATCTCTGTTGGACATTTTTCTATCCCTAAGTGTTTCCCTAACTTCACCACTATTATTTAGGCTCAGGGTAGCATTTATCATTTCCTCCGATGTTATATTTTGATTTTTGTTGTGACTTTTAGGGCTAAGGAGGGTTTGACAGGATATGATTACATCAATTTGATTCATCCTACCCTTATATACCTTTGGTCTTACCTTATATATTGAATGGTTAGTTATAATTCTGATAGGATCCAAACTTCCAACTTTTGCTTACAATTTAACCATTATTCTAGCAGTAGCAGAGTTTCTATAATTTTTTTCGAAACCTACAAAATCACCCAGTGAGTCCCCAATCCTGCTCAGGAAATTCTCATTGAGAAGTTCAACTGGGAGGTTAGGTAGTTCAATCCATTTGGGGACTAAGCAATTCTCAAACAATTTAGGGGAAATTTTTTGCCTCCATTTAAAAAAGGCAAAGTAGTAACCTTTAAAAAAACAATTTTGATTATTCAGTAAATTTTCCTCAGTTCTAGTGATTCACAGAGAATAAACAAGAAATCATTCTCTAGGGTTGTGATACTTTCCTATCCCTTAGTGATCGAAACCAGCCCTGGATAATTTCTGCGGTGGAGACGCCATATCCATACCATTTCTCGAACAACCCATGTTTCATATTTAATCTGCCCAAGGGCCATCCATATAATGATTGCTGATGATAATTGTTTTCTGGTCCTATTTGGGATAATCCTTTACTTGTTGCATCTCTTTGTAATTCCATCTTTTTTTACCGGGGTGTAAGCCCGAGGTGGGTTATTATGAAGTTTTGCCAAGGCCTCCACTCTAGACCTTTTTTCACCTAATTTTATCAGATTCATTCTAGTAGTGACACAATTGCTTGGAGGTGAAGGCTTCTGAGGTAGTTGTCTAATGGGCAAACCCATTCTAGTCCTGTGATGGGTCCCAGGATTTTCTCTAGGGTTTTGATGAATTCTTTCCCGGCTAGAGATTTTGGAAGAGGGAATATGATTAATTTTTTTTGAGGCCTCAGAGCTGATTGGAAGACCCCCAAGAACCCTAGCCAGATTTTTCCATTTCTGGTTCAAAGAAACCGGAATGGAGTTTTCTCCCGTAGCACAGGTTATTAAGGCCTCAAATTTGTTTGCAGATCCAGCTTTGTTGAAATGGGCAAATTTTTGGGGTTGCCCTGATAACATAGGAGTGTGCTTGGTGAATATTTTATTTTGTTTAGTTCCTTTCCAATTTGCAGTTGCGGTTTTCTGCAACCCTATTTTCGAGGGTCCGAATTTTTGCAAAGCCATCCTTTGTTTGAAAATTATTTTATTTCTATAATTGAAGAATAATTATTAAATAAATATAAAATATTTATTTAATTGCTCATAGCCATTTTTATGTGTATACATTTTGCCCCTCTTTGAAATGATGTTAAGACAACATTGTTTCAAATATTAAATCAAGTCTTGATAATGCACCCGATGGAGATAAAAATCTTGATTGTGTGCCCCCTTGGGATATTGATCGTGAAATTATTGAAAAATTGGGATAAGCGATTAATCTCACGATAATTGAAAAGGTCCTTCAATTAAATTTATTTGTGAAAAATAAATAAAATTGGCCCTTAAAAGCATTAATTACCCTTTCAAATGGTAATTATAAAATTAACCTAGGTTAATTTTTTCCTCATTTACATCCTTGTCATCTTGTGGAGTGAAAAGAATTATCTTGTTGAGCTGGCAAAATGGTGATTTTATTCGAGAGCCATCGATTTGAGCATGTACGATGTTATCAACAACCTCCTGAGTATGGTTATCCGGTATGTACCTTATCCCAAGCTTGTTAGCAACTTTCCGTACCAATTTCCTTGTTTTTTGGCACGTTTTATGGTTGGTTTTTAATTTTCCGATTTTTGACTTTGCGGTTTAGCGCTTTTTCTCCGTAGGTTTACGCATTTGCTAAAAAGGTTTTTGCTTTTGTTAATTTAGCGCTTTTGAATGTTTGGTTACTGGTTTTGTTTTGAATGTTAGCGCTTTTAAATATTTCTTGCTTTTGATCCATGTGTTCGCACATATGTGGAAAAAGTTAGCGCTTTTGAATGATTTAACGCTTTTGACTTTTCTGTTAGCGCATATGTTAAAAAGGTTAGCACTTTTGTTAGATTTAGTGCCTGTGGTCAATAGAATAGCGCCTTTTGTCTTGAAGAATAAATTGTTTGCTTTAGATGATTTTTTTTTATTTTGTCCATGTTAAAATTTAGTGAGATGAATTGATTTAGGCATTTTGATGCGCAAATGTGATTGATAGGTATTCAATTGATGTCTTGATTGACATAAATTTTTGATAATTTTGATTGATAGGATAAACGATTGATTGATTTGATTGGTAGATTAATAGATTAACTCTAAGAGACCGATTTAGTTTCTGATGAAGAGCATAATAGAGTTTGATTGAACTCATTGATTAATAGAAAACCATGATTGATAGTTTTAGGTTGATTTTGATAGCCTAATTTGCTTGGTTGAAAAGATTTACCAATTTTTTATGTGATCGACCATTTGTTTGGTAGATTGATAGATTAGCAATCTCTTTGATTTGATAGATAGATGATTGATAGAAATCAAATTCTTTTGTTAAACAAGAGAAACTCGATGTTCTCTAGTGTCGGGAGAAATTCTCGACCATGCATCATTTAGTGCCAGAGCTTACATAGGCTGAGATTAGACATAAAGATGCCTGTAGATTACGCCATTTGTTATACATGCTTGATATTACCAATAATAGGGGATTGTTGACTGCCTTAGCATATAGATGGCATAGCGAGCATAACACTTTCCAGCTGCCCACTGGTGAGATTATTTTTACACTCAAGGATGACTATAGGATTCTTCACATCTCTGTGACTGGTGAGTTAGTCCAGTATGATTTTCAGGATCTTGGAGGGACAAAGGCTTGCAGAGTTGTATTTGGTGATGAGAGCATTTCCAGAGGAGAGATCCGATGGGAGGATATGATCATGTACTATGAAAATATCCCAGTGATTCTTGTAGGTTTGATTGGTGGATTCATCTATCCAGACAAGAGATCTCGAGGTTTCGTTGTTGGTTGGGGTGAGATTCTATAGAGCATGATACAACATCGGACTCGATATGCGTGGGGTGTTTGCATTCTTTCTCATTTGTATCATGGTCTTCAGTAGGTTGTTTTTTATGACAATGCTAGTATGTCTACAAGATGCACACTTTTATGTAGATCTGGTGTTGGGATCACATTGCTATTACTTGGCCTATCTATCATAGAGTTCATGGTGAGAGGCAACCATATGTCTATTTATATGCAGATATCCTTACTCAGCATAAGCTGGGTAAGATGGAGTATTGGCGTTGGGTGTTTGCATACTTGCTCATTTGTAACATGATCTTCATCAGGTTGTTTTTTATGACAGTGCTAGTCTATCTACAAGATGCACACTTTTTATGTAGATCTAGTGCTGGGATCACATTTCTATTACTCGGCCTATCCATCATAGATTTCATGGTGAGAGGCAACCATATGTCTATTTATATGCAGGTATCCTTACTCAGCATAAGCTGGGTATGATGGAGTATTGGTGTTGGGTTCTGGATTCACTGGATAGCGTCATTTGGAGACCTTATATTAATTTTGAGCCATGGATGGATGATGCGTGGACATTACCATATATTTTATAGAGTAGATATCTGATTGGTCGTACTCCATACATTGTTGAGCGACAGTTGATGAGTCATATTTTGAGACAATTTGGTATCATTTAGCACATGCCTACTGGTGTCACTATATATGCACGATGGTGCAAGGATAGTCGAGATTGGGGACCTTGTTTGTCTTTTGAGATAGCATGCGTAGAGTTTTTGGCTAATCCTAGGGTAGCTTATGATTTGATATTACACATTCTAGATCCTGGAGTGATTGCGGATTATGCTCAGTACATGCTTGCACACCCTTTTCCTCTTATTATTGATCCAACAGACCCTCCTCCCAATTCAGGAGATCAGGAGGATGATTCAGATGATCCCATCATTAGGAGATGAAGACAAAGATGAGAACTTAGAGCTTCTTGAGAGGCTGAAGGTGAGGGAGATGAGGGAGGAGATGGAGGTGGAGGCGGTAGGAGACTCAGATGGAGAGGAGGTCGATTGAGAGTCTGTGGAGGACCTTTTAGACCAGTTGGTAGGGTTAGGAGACCACTTCCAATGGGAGGGAGAGATGCAGGATGGATTGGGAGGGATACATGAAAAACATGTATGAGATCAATGAGAGGAATACCCTCTATAGGAGGAGGCAAGAGCACTGGACTGGATGGGGGTTGCAAGAGAGGCATTTATTTTGGTCAGATTCAACCAGATCCTAGGGTTATTGCAGCTCATGGTGGAGAGGAGGAGGATTCAAAGGATCATGTTCCTCTCATTAGATGACAGGTTTTGAGGGCTACTCAGGTTGAGATTCCAGTAGGTGGAGAGGGAGATGGAGATGAGGGAATTCAGGATCATGTTCCTCAGCAGGATGTGCCAGAGCAAAAGACCTTGGATAGTCTCAGAGCACACATAGATCAACTTAGGGCACAAGTGTAGACACTCATGACAAAGAGAGACAGATCTATTAGGAGACAATAGGATACTCAGGGTCTTCTTGATCACATTCAACAGGTTGGATCTAGCACTCTCTTATCTGATACCGTCAGAGCACTATTTCGGGCTGGGAAGGAGACAACACACTGGCGATGATTATATGAGGATTTAGTCACAGAGAATCAGAGGGCAAGTAGCTATCATACTATTGTGAGGATGGATACTAGCAGCAGTGGAGTCATGGGACCTCCTCAGAGGAGTGGTGATCGGGGGAAAACCATCTAGAGGATCTTCTCACCTACAACCACAGAAACGGACATAGTCAAGTGGTAGTGGCACATGACAACCTTGACCTTATTTATATTGATGAGGCACTTGTATTTTATTATTGATTTGATATCATTGTATACTTGGAATTTCTATTGTTTTATGATGATCTATATGCAGGCATGGACTCTATATGACTATATTTGGTTTATTATGCATGTTACTCTATATGATGATGATCTATATACATTGATTACATGGATGATGTTATGATGATCTTTTCTTTTCTTTATTTTCATGATGATGATGCTTTATATGATGCAATGATGATGAAAATGCAAAATGCAATTGATTTTTTTTTTTTGATGATTATGGATGCAAATGAAAATGATCACTAACTTAAATGATATGCTTTACTTAAATGATGCAAATGCAATGATCTATATGGAAATACTTCTACTGATTATACATGCAAATGAATGTTGATTATTTTATTTTTAATGTGTATGCATATAATGATTTGAAATGCAAATGATCTACATGAAATGTTTTTTATGCTTATATGTAATGCTTATAATGATTATGATAAATGAATCTAAATGCAAAGATGCAACTAAATGACTTTAATAGAATGCACTCAATGAAATGTAAACTAATGAAATGATTGAATTGCAACTAAATGAAATGAATGATAATAATACAAATGATTATAAAAATAAATGAACCTACAATGATCAAATGCAATTTTTTTGTTTGTCCAAGTATACTCAATCTTTATTTATGACCATTGATCTCTAAATGGAATGAAATACTTATAATGCAACTAACAATGAATGCTTATAATGTAGATGAATAATGAGATAATCTAAAATGATACTTCCATTCTTCATATGTTGTCTTATAATAGTGCTTGATTTCGTCATTGAGCTTTAAAAATGTTGTAAGAAAATACAAGCAACTTGACATAATGATTCAAGCTGACCTGAGTATTTCTTACTTGGATTTTGATATAGCAAGTCTATACAAGCAAATTGATAAAATGAATCAAGCTGACCCAAGTATTTCTTGCAGAACAGACAAGGATTATCTCCTTTCAAGCATAACTTGTAACGTCCTCCTTGATCTTTTTTTGATCATATCCTTAGACAAGTTCATACCTTAATAAGAGATAAACCACATACAGAAAACAAAGAAAAAATAATCATGTCCCATCATAGCTTCTCTAGTCATGGACATCCTTGAGTTGCATAGACTACATGATTAGCAATAAAATCAAAATATAAATATTGAATCTTTGTATGTCATTCACACGTTCTCATGGTCATTAACTGATATAATCATCTTGATGAATGATCTTTGATAATATTTTATTACTTGTTGGTTGATTCCTCATTTTCTAAATTTCATGATTTAGTTGTTTACAAAATGCCTTGATCTTTGTTGCTTTGTTGTTCATTATCTATTTCAAAATCTTAGGTGTTTTTGGTTTTTCTAAGTTTTCCAAATGTTTTGGATTTTCAAAGATTCAAAAGATCACCTTAGAAAAAGGATTTAGGATCTTTCCCCCAGTGGAAACAAAACTTTATTATGGATGTAGATCCAAACCATGGTGGGATATAATGCAGATATGATTGATAAAATCCAAGAAAGTGACCACTAAGTATGTCAAATATTGATAATTGTTGGTAAGATACATATTTCCTACTAGTGGTTCAAAGCAAATGGATGCAAAAGATAAATGGATGAGCTAACATAGATGGAAGCAATAGATGTGATATGATGGATAGATGTGCAAAGCGATCTCATAGATGGAAGAACCCACTTTTAGATAGTGCCTGTTTACCAGGTTTTCATTGTCTAAATTTATTGCATTTTTTCCATATTTTGATTTTTTTCTCTTTTGTTTTCACTGTTTTATGCTTTTTAGGGATTTTCTGCTTTTCTGAAAAATACTAATTTCTTCATGACTTGATATGCTTTTTACTGATTTCTTCAGGACTTTATATCTCAAGCATATAATTTCTTGAGATGGATGGAATTGATAGGCTCATCAAACCAATCACCTTTAGGGGTAGATAACTTGTATGCTCCTGAGCCATATGCTGCTACTATGACAAAAGGACCTAACCAATTTGGTTCAAATTTTCCCTTCTTTTCTCAGTCTTGCTGATTTCTCGGATTCTCCCTTAGAACTATATCTCCAATCTGAAAAATGTGTGGTTTGACTCTGTGATTATAACTTATTTCCATTCTCTATTGATATGCCTTCAAATTATTTGTTGCATTTTGGCGACGTTCCTGAATCAGCTCAAGTTCTTGAAGTCTAGAGACTCATTCTTCTTCTTCTTCTGGTATAAGACCTTTCAAGGAAACTCGTAGAGAAGGTATCTCTACTTATATTGGTAATATGGCTTCTGATCCATAGACTAAGTAATATGGAGTTGCTCCAGTTGGTGTGTGAATGTTGGTTTTCTATGCCCAAAGAGAAGAATTTAGCTGAATGTGTCAATCTTTACCAGCTTCATTGACTATTTTCTTTAGGATTTTCAAGATTGTTTTGTTTGATGCCTCAACTTGACCATTTTCCTGTGGATAATATGGTGTAGAAAACCTATGTTGGATACAAAATCACTCACATAGTTCCTTCACATCTTGATTCTTAAATAGTCATCCGTTATCAGTGATAATGGTCATAGGGACTCCATAGTGACAAATTATATAATTCAAGATGAATGATGATATTTGTTTTCATCTCACTTTCATCAAAGGTACTACTTCAATCCATTTAATGAAATACTTAGTAGCAGTTAGAATGAACTTATGTCCATTAGAGGATGAAGGGTTTATCTTGCGTACCAAATCAAGACCCCATCAGGAGAATGGCCATGATCCTGCCATAGGATGCAATTTGTGTGTTGGTGTGTGGATGAGATTCCCATGGATTTGGTATTGTTTGCATTTCTTGGCATATGTGAATGAATCTCTCTCTATAGTAGGCCAATAGTAACCCATACGAATAAGTTTCTTAGCCACCGTTAATCCACTTGAGTGTGTGCCACAAATACTTGTGTGGAATTTGTTAAGAACTTTCTCATATTCCTCTTGTTCGAGACATCTCAATAAAGTGCTATCTAGACCTCACCTATATAAGGTATCAACAATAATAGTATAGCGGGATGACTGACGGATAAAATTTCTTCTTTGATTGCAGGATAGGTCAGGAGGAAGGATTTTCTCTTTTAAGTATTTATAAGATTGGTCGTATAAGGATTGATCGGTTCTAAATATATGGAAAATCATGTGGGTATGATGGGATTCAATGGTAGGTTTCAAGATATCCTCCACCAGGAATTCATAACATTGTTGATTCTCCTGATTCTGCAAGAGAGATGCTATTGTAGCCATTGCATCTGCTATTTTTTTCTCATCTCTTGGGATCTGAGTGAATGATATTTCTTCAAAGTGTTCTTTAAAATATTCTACCCAATGTTTGTAAGGCATGAGCTTGTCAACCTTAATTTGATAATCATCATTTATTTGGTTGATTATAAGTTGTGAATCACCATAAACATGTAATTCCTTAATGTTACATTCAATAGCCATTTTGAGCCCAATAGTCAATACTTCATATTCTGCAGTATTGTTTGTGCATGGAAACTACAGTCTATATGATTTTTGAACTGCATGTCCCCGAGGCACGATGAACAAAATTCCAGTGCCTGATCCATATTGTGTATAAGAACCATCAAAGTACAGCTCCCATAATTTTGTACTTATTGTTAGAATATCTGCATCAGGAAATTTGATGTGCAATGGTATGTCATCTTGTAAGGGTGCTTCAGCTAATTGATCAACAATGACCTGTCCTTTGATAGCTTTTTGATCAACATATTCTATATCAAACTCACTTAGTACCATAACCCATTTTTCCAGTCTTCCTGTTAAAGTTGACTTGTTTAGCAAATACTTTAGTGGATCTATTTTTTCTATCAGTTTCAAATAATGAGTTAGCATATAATGTCGCAGTTTCTGAGTTGCAAATACAACTGCTAGGCATATCTTCTCTACTGATGTATAGTCCAATTCATAGCCTACAAGTGTTCTATTGATGTAATACATTTCTCTTTCTTTACCTTCTTCATCATGTTGTGCTAAAAGATATCCTAATGATACATTTGTCGCTGAGATGTAAAGAAACAATGGTTTCCCTTTGATTGGTAGTACAAGTACTGGAGGATTCATCATATATTCTTTAATTTGCATAAAAGATTCTTCGCACTTATGATCCCATTTGAATGGAACATTCTTATGTAAAAGAGGAGTGAATGGATGACATCTATCTGCTAATTGAGAGACAAATCTTCTAATTGATTTTAATCTTCCTTGTACAGAACACATTTGACTTATGTTTCTAGGTGACTCCATTTCCATGATAGCTTTGACCTTTTTTGGATCTACTTCAATTCCACAAGCTGATATAATGTACCCAAGAAGTTTTACAGAGGTTACTCCAAATGCATATTTCTTTGGATTCAATCTTAACTGATATTGTTCGAGCCTATCAAAGTGTTGGCATTATAATAGACAAGGGAGATTGTTGGCATTTCAATAAGGATATTGAGAAGGTTGTTATGGATATAACCAGTTAAGGATGTTTACTGTCTTAATATTATTATTTTGTCATTGATGTCAAGAAATTGATTTTCTAATTCAGTATGATGTTGTCATATCTTGAGAAGTATGAATTGGTGAGTATAAAGATGTCGGTAAAAGACACAAAAAGA
Organism: Cryptomeria japonica; assembly: GCF_030272615.1. Classification (NCBI taxonomy): domain Eukaryota; kingdom Viridiplantae; phylum Streptophyta; class Pinopsida; order Cupressales; family Cupressaceae; genus Cryptomeria; species Cryptomeria japonica. The sequence goes on from NC_081407.1 coordinate 37,994,542, forward strand.
ATGTGATGAATAAGGGGAGGAATAAGTTATTCAAATGGGCAACTATTACCGAGTTGGACAATGATGAGATCATGATGTTTAGATTGTTTTGATATCCTACATATGTTATTGATTGTAAGGTTAATACTATACTATGTTACCGAGCAAAGAACCTAGTCAGTAAACCCTAAGGTTATCGCTATCGGTTAATGAAGGCGGTATGTCTACCGAGTGAAGTTTAGTATTTACCGAGTTGCAACCGAGTAATAACAGAATGAATTGAATGAATAAAAGCATTATTTAATGAAAGAAGCTGATGAGCTGGTTATGATTAAATGATTGGTATGTCATGCATGAAGTTAGTTAAAGAATCTATGGCAAAGGAAAATCGGCAGGAAGATCTACAACTCAGATTAAACCGCAATACCCTAGCACAAGTTCCAAGAAATGTATGAAAGTTCCAAGGCGGGGTAAAACATTTTTAGATCGAAGGATACATTGAACCTGGTCAAGTTTGAAGATCTGATGGCTATGATTGATCATGGGATATGTGATCAAGGAGATTAAGTGGTTGGCAAATTGTTTATAAATAAGGAACTATTGATAAACAATGCATGCGGGCAAGTGTATGCACAGGGATGCTACATAGTGATTACCAAGCACAGAAGCTTGAAGACCTATTTGAATTACAGAGTATAGAGCCCAAAGCCCAGCAGAATGGACAAGATTAGTTCTATCCATGTTCCACTATGCTGCTCCCCCTGAGGAGTAGCATCCTTCAACACATCAATCCTGAAAAGATTTGACAATGCAATACCTGACTAATGTGGAGCATATACCTTTAGTTCACCTCTTGAAGGGGTAGCACCCCTAATTCACCTCTTAAATAGGTAAATGTAGCCTTTGGTAGGGGGTTAGTGAATATGTCTGCTAACTGCTCCTTACTGGAAACATGTTCCAATACAACCTCTTTGTTTAGAACTTTCTCCCTCAAGAAATGATACTTGAGCTCGAAGTGTTTGGTTCTAGCATGCAATAACAGATTCTTGGAAATATTAAATGCACTTGTGTTGTCACAAAATATACTTGTCAGTTCAGATATAGGGACTTTGAAACCACTTAATACATGCTTCATCCAAATTGTCTGAGTGTTGTTCATAAATGCTGCTACATATTCTGCTTCTGCTGTAGACTGAGAGATACAACTCTGCTTCTTACTTATCCATGAGACTAGTCTACCACCGATTGTGCTCTTCCGGTTGTCCACATTACCAGCCCATTTGGCATCAGTAAAAACTTTGAGATTGAAATCATTACTATATGGATACCACAATTCATAATCTATAGTTCCCTTCAGATATCTAAGAATCCTCTTGACTGCTACCAAGTGGGATTCTCTTGGAATTTTCTAAAAATTTGTAGCAATTCCCACTGCATGTGTTATGTCTGGTCTGTTGTGTACTGCATAGTGCAAATTACCAATCATTGACTGGTAATCCTTCTCATTCACCAACACTGAGTCATCTTCTTTTGATAATTTACAACCAGTCATCATCGATGTACCAACCAGTTTGTTGTCTTCCATGCCAAAGGTCTTCAACACCTCTTTGACATACTTGGACTGAGTGATAAAGATACCATCTTTCATTTGTTGAATCTATAGTCCAATGAAAAACTTAATTTCTCTTATTAGTAACATCTCAAATTCCTTCTTCATTTCATTTGCAAACACATGACTCATCTTGTCTTTTCCACCAAAAATTATGTCATCAACAAACACTTCACAGATCAGAATCGGATCTCCTTCTGACTTCAGATAGATATTGCTATCTTCACTTGTTCTTCCAAATCCAATCTTCATAATATGGGAGTGTAAACATTCATACCATGCTCTAGGTGCTTGCTTCAATCCATACAAGGCTTTATGTAGCCTACACACCATATCACTCTCTTCTGATAGGGCAAACCCATCTGGTTGCTCTATCTATACTTCCTCCTCAAGTATTCCATTTAGGAATGCAAATTTTACATCCATCTGATACACTTTGAATCCTTTGAAGGCTGCATATGCAAGAAGCATTCGAACTCCTTCTAATCTAGCTACTAGAGTAAAGGTTTCTCCATAGTCTTCTCCTTCTTCTTGAGCATATCCCTTACATACCAATCTTTCTTTGTTTCTTACCACTATGCCATCTTCATTCAGCTTGTTTCTAAAAACCCATTTGGTGCCAATAACATTTTTATGCTCTGGTTTGGGTACCAAAGACCATGTACCATACTTTTCTATCTAGTCAAGTTCCTCTTCCATAGCCTTAATCCAGTCTTCATCTTTGTGTGCTTCTTTAAATGTTTTGGGCTCAAATTTAGAAATCATGCAAGAACTTTCTCTGACCTTTCTTCTTGTAAGAATTCATGCATCCTTATCTCCTATGATTTGCTTTGGATCATGATGCAACTTTACATACCTAGGAATGGTCTTGGTTGATTCCTCTTGCTTTTCCTCTTCATCCTCATCTTCATCTTCATCTTCATCTTCATCTTCATCTGCATCAACATCTACTGGTGTAGGAGAATTGTTACTTGTACTTGGTTGTTTTGCAACCGGATCCCAGAAGGTTACATCCGGTTCATCTACCACTTGCTCATTGCTAGTTTCCTCAGGTCTCTCAGTGGTCTCATCAATTCTAACATTGATACTTTCAACAGTTCTTTGAGTCCTATTGTTAAAACACTTGAGAGCTTTGCTCTTGGTGGAATACCCTAGAAATATTCCCTCATCACATTTTTCATCAAACTTGCTCTGGTATTCACTTCTCTTGATATAACACTTGCTACCAAACACTCTAAAGTAGCTTACTACTGGATTTTTACCAATCCAATACTTATAAGGAGTTTTATCCTTACCTTTCTCGTGAGTGCCCAGTTCATAGTGTAGACTACAGTGCTCATCGCTTCTCTCCAAAAAGTGTGAGAAACCTTCCCTTGAATCAGCATCATTCTGGCTACTTCAACTACAGTCTAGTTGTTCCTTTTTGCTAGGCCATTCTGTTGTGGAGTCTGGGGGGTAGACAGTTGCCTCTTGGTGTCGTTCTCTTCATAGTACTTATTGAATTCTCCAGAAGTGAATTCACCTCCTTGATCAGTTCTAAGGCATTTAATCCTCTTACTGCTTTCCTTTTCAACTAGTGCTCTAAAGGCTTTAAACTTTCCAAAAGCTTCAGACTTGTCTTTCAAGAATGTGACCCACATCATTCTTGAGCAATCATCAGTAAGAATCATAAAGTACCTATCTCCCTGAACACTCCTAGTTTTCATAGGACCACACAAATCAGTATGCACACGATCAAGTAAATTATCTACCGTGAAGGATTTACATTTGAAGGTTGAGGAAGACATTTTACCCAGTTGACATTCTCTGCACAAAGGATTCTCTAGTTTGTTCAGCACAAGCAATCCTCTAACTGCCTTGATCTTACTAGCCTTCACAATTTTATCAAAATTTACATGGCAGAGTCTCCTATGCCATATCCAACTGTCATCAAACTTAGACATTGACTGATATTTGTATTCAACTAAAATAAGTTACCTTTAGTCTGCATACCAGTGGCCATCAATTCACCACTCTTTCCTTTTATTTTGCACACTCCATCTTTGAATTCTAGAGTGAGTCCTTTATCATTCAGCTGAGCAACACTCAAAAGGTTATGCCTGAGACCTTCTACCTAATACACATTATCAGCACTGCTTTTTCCATTTAGAGAGATGGACCCTTTGCCTTTTACCATACATGGTGCATCATTACCAAATCAGACTACACCTCCATCATACTCTTCCAGAGACAAAAACTTTCTCTGGTCACCAGTCATGTGGTGAGAACAACCATTGTCAATAATTCACTCATTAGAATTATCAAAGCGGGAGACAAGAGCCTTCTTGTCTGACACATCTTCCTTAACGGCTACAAACACTATGTCTTCACTTTCTTCATCTTCTGATTCATCATCAGTGACACCTTCATCATCTGTAACAAGACAGTTTCTCCTATTTCCTCCTTTGAACTTTTTGAACTTCTCTGGTTTGTCCTTATTATCACTATTGGGACAGTTTACAGCAATGTGCCCTATCCTATTACAAGAAAAATATTTCAAAGGGAGCTTACCTCTGTATTTTCCAGTTCCCTTAGGAAGTCTCTTGGCAAGAAGAGATTCAAACTCCATCAGGATCTCCTCATCATCCATATCCCTACTTTGTCTAGGCTCACAACTGGTACTAACCTCTTTTCCCTTTCTAGATAGTGTAGCAGATGCTCTAAAGGTTGATTTAGTCTTCTGAACACTACCATCATAACTGTTTAGCTCATATGTGGTCAACTTAGCAATGATAGAATCAAGGGATACCTTTGTCTTGTCAATAGATCTCAACTCCTGAATAGCGGCAACCCTTATTGCATAGACCGGTAATAAGGTTCTCAAAACTTTGCTAACAATGGTGGAATCATCCATTGTACCTCTTGCACTCTTGATGTCTCCAACAATAGTTTTAATTCTTATCCCATATTATTGAATGGTCTCTCCTTCAACCATCTGCATGTCTTCAAATTTTCCTCTAAGGCTTTCTTCCTTAGCTTGCTTTACATGCTCATCACCACCATAAATAGACTCCAGAGTATCCCATACATCCTTGGGATTGTCTTTGTCTTGAACATCTATAAACTCAATATCAGATAGACTATTGATAAGAGCTTCCATGACTTTCCCATTCTGCTAAATTTCTCTTCTTTGATCATCAGTGAGAGTACCAGTAGGCACAACATAAGTATTCTCAACATAGTTCTAGTGTTGAGCACCCATTCTTTTAATGCATATTTTCATTTTGTCCTTCCATATCTTAAATTTATATCTATTGAACTTAGGACCTTCCCTCTTCATCATTAGAATAGGATCTTTTCCTCAAGCGGTTAAGCTTATAACACAGAGGACCTAGAGGATGCTCTGATACCAATCGATGAATAATGATGAATAGTAAATACTCAACAGATACTGAGAGGGGGGGTGAATCAGTATAGACAAAAACTTCCTTGACAACTTGAACTGCAAAGACTGCACTAAATGGTAAACAGTATCATCGATCTAAATCAAGGCAATATCGGTAAAACATAGTGACTGTAAAAGTCATAAACCGGTAATACTTAGATCTTCACAAAACCTACTATCTCATTTCCACTTCACCCATATTCTTAAACAAGTAATACATTAGAAACATAATGACAACTGGATCAACTTGCATTACCGCTTAACAAACAACACTAAAACATCACATGAAAAAGCATCACACATAACACACTGATTTTTCATGTGGAAACCCAACTGGGAAAAACCACAATGGGGATGAATACCCACAAGTTATTCTTGAACTCTTATGAAGTCTGCTCTGTTAGGAGCCTAGTCCGGTTAAAGACTTTACAACAGGTTCTGCTAGGAACCGATCCTGCTAGGGATCACCCGGTTAAGGGATGGCTAAATACCTGGTTAAAGGTTAGAACCTTGTTAAAGGTTACCTCGCAAGAGGATTTGAAGAACTCAATGATTTTGAGTCACCCTGTTAAAGGATTTACAAAAATCCTGTTAAATCTACCCGGTAACGGGATTTTCCAACTGCTGAAATGGTTAGAAGTCAACAGGTAAAACATTGATCTGATAACAGCACTCAATGCCAAGGCAGATCCACTTTAGTTTCTTTACATCTACAATTACACTCTACAGGTATCTACTTACTTCTCTGGTTTGGCAAGAATCACCTCACATACAATCATTCGCCAACAACTTCACAATGCAAATCATCATCGACCTTATAGACAACAATTAGGTCGATAGCCAAAACCTAAAACCCTAAGCATCTAGGTTATCAATACAGTCAGTCCAATCATGACCGTTTAATCACATTACATAGAATAAAACAATCTTGAACAAATCTCAAGACATTCTCCATTGTCCGTTCTTCATCGCTTCTGGAAGATGATAACCCATCATGCGCTCTCCACCATTTGCTAAGATTTTGCACATTCTCGAGGTAGATAAAATCAATCATCTTCATGCAAGATCCTCAAGGAGATTCTTCATGCGCACAAAGCTGACGTGGAAAAATGATCTAATCTTCATTTCAATGCTAACTCATCACAGAATGTCGTCGGTCAAATCACACATACTTGGAATGCATCAACTAGAAACCCTGAAGCTGAGACTACCAATTGGTAGTCATATCAAATGAAACCCCGATACAAACTTTGCATATACCGGTTCACATTCCAACATACTGGTTCACCTTTTTGCATATATCGGTTCATACCACCATACCGGTTCACTTCATACCATCATACCAGTTCACTTGCTAGTTTGCTTACTTCAATATACCGGTTCATAATTCAGCATATTGACATCAATGAAAACATACAGTATCATCATGTCATCCAACTCTACACATATGCAAATAGATGTTGCAATGATGCATCATCATTTTTATAAAATGATAAGCAATGAGGGGTTATAAGGTGTCCCACCATGTTTTGGAATTGATCTATATCCAGGTCTTTTGAAACTGTTGTTTTTGTTAGAGCTTTTTCCAAAATTTCCTTATGCATAGGTGAAACTTTGAGGAGCTCTAAAATTGATATTTGAGCAGGTATTCTTTGCAATTGTTCCACTAAGTTTTATTGTTGTGAAGTGGATGTTGATTCATTTGTTATACTCAAAATTGTAACCTTCGCTTTGCTTCTTAATGACGTTGATTGGTTCTAAAGGTGTGTTATCTTTAACGATGATGACATTTAACACACCATCATACATATAATTGTAGTTCACTTTAGCTTTTCCTTTGTCATCTTTTGATTTAGATTGTTCACCTTTTTCATAGTTTGGAAGTGGAGTTTTGAAGGCTAGATGTGATTCGTTCGTCTTATGACTATCCACTCTGATAGTTCCATTATCAATTAAATCTTGGATAAGGTGCTTCAATCTTTGATAATCATTAGTTTGGTGTCCTTTGTTTTGAGGTTCGAGGGTAATTGTAAAAATGACTGTCATTCCACCAATTAGGTTTGACTTGTGGTTCATAGTTTCTTCCTTCTGGTAAATTAATCGATTTATTTGCAAGAAGAGTTTTCAAAGCTGATTCCAAGGGTTCTCCAATGTTTGTGAATTTCCTGTGAGGATTGGAGAAGAAAGACTTGGATTTACTGTTCTCTTGATTGTTATTGTTTGGGGTTTAAATTGATAGATTAAAGATTGGTTGTTGTTTTGTAGCATTATTATCCTCATTTCCTCCATTCATAACATTCCTATTCTTTGACCAGAATTTAGGTTTGTCATTGTTATTATTGTTGTTGTGATTGTTACTGTAGGAATTATTCTAAAGCTTTAGCTCTCCTTTCTTTACCATTGTGTCTTCTATTTTTAGACCATTTTCAATCATCTTGGCATAAAAAGGACATTGCATTTTTAGACAGTAACTCATTTCACTGATAAGGTTGTCAATGAATATGTCCATTTTATCTTGATCAGGTACATCTCTTGGATACCTATTAAACATTTGTTTCCATCGCTGTATAAAGACCATGAAAGATTTACCATTCTTTTGCTTAACATTGCATAAATCCAGCATTGTTATCTCATTTCTTACATTGTAGGAGTATTGTGAGAAATATATTCACAAGTTCTTCAAAAGATTTAATTCCAGATGGTAGTCTTGAGAACCATTCCATCAATTGTACATTTAAACTCCTAGGGGATAGACACATCAGGTAAGTTTCATCATGTGCAAATTCCATACTCATAGTGTAAAATTCCCTAATGTGATCCCGAGGATCAGATTTCCCATCGTATTTATCATATTTAGGGATTTCACAATGTTGTGGGAATGGTATCATATTTAAACGTTTTTCAAAAGGATATGGACAAATATCCTCCAATGAATACTTCTTGGAACTCATTCCATTCTGCATATCCTGTAATTGTTGTTGTAAGGTTTGCATTTGTTGAGTGAGAGTTAACAAAGGATTATCCATACGGATTCTCCTTGTATCCTCATAAGTTCTTCTATCACTACGCTCTCTTCTTGTATCATCATGGTCTTTTCTTGTTTTATCTCCTCTTGTTTCCTCATGCTTTACTTTATTTACATCCTCATTATTTGGATCATCTATGTTTTGATTATTACTCGTCTCTGCATCTTGTTTCAAACTTTCTACATTAAAGTCTTGTGGCAATTTAGCTCTTGATTTTGCCAACATTAAAAGGTATTTATCTTTTTGTTTCTCTAATGACTTTTTCATTAGTTTGTCAAATTTGAAATATTTCTCAAGGTCTCTAATTGTGTTATTGATTGCTTCTTCATCAACATCTGTATACCCACAAGTTTGGAACATTGAATTATCTTCTTCCATTTGTTTTTGTTGTTTTTTGAATTGCTCATATTGAGCTCTAATCCAAACTAGAATGTGATTGCTTCAAAAAATTTCTCAAGTTTTAACCTTCTAAAAACAACTCAATAGGTGATTATTGGTTTGGGAAGGTGGGATTTGTTATTTTACCACTGTTATTGGTTAATTGTGATAAAGCATCTTTTTGTTGAAAAGCACGTCCTTGCAAAATTTCTCCATCAAATTCTATCTCGTAGCCAGATAAATAAGACAAAAACGGTGTAGGAATGTCTTATGTTTTAACAAGATCTTGAGATTGATACACAAGAATCTTATCCTCTTCTGAGTAGCTTTATAACTAGGTTTTCTTTTCTTAAGGCGATATTTAAAACTCATATAAGCATATGATAATTTACAAGTTTGCTTGATTCCAATGTGAGTGCAATTTTTATTTTGATATAACCTAGGTTCAAAATAGGAATGATATATCCAAGATAATGAAGAAAAGGTGGATTGATCAAGTTTCGTGATAGTGGATTTGATATATCCTGACGAGAAACTGATAATGATGTTTTTTTTTGCACTTAAGATGGTTGAATCACTAGCTTGTTGAATGTCTTATGCTTATGAAAACTTTTTGGAAATAGCATGTTGGATTGGTAACTCGATTATCGAACTAGTTTGAAGGTCTGAGATAGTTTAAAGACAACTCCACTCAAGAAGGGTTTTCAATACTGACTTTGAAATTTTGGTCTGATATGCTCTGTCTCAGATGTGAGAAAGCATTTGTGCCAACTTTTTGGTCAAAAGCACTAACTTATGGGACAAATGCGCTACTCTGTTATTTTAAAGCGTTGCTCTGTGACATTAAAAGTGGAAAACTATGTTATAAAAGCACGGTTTTAAGTTTAAAAGCGCTAATCCACTGATCAAATGCGTGAACATATGACATAAAAGCATTGTACTGTTGTTCAAATGCACTGTTTTTGCATCATAAATGTGTGGTTCTGCGCCTCAAAAGCATTGTTCTGACTGTGTTACAAGGATTTTTCAAAATTTCCAGCAATTTGTTAGATTTTTGCTCTTTTTTTAGATGATGAGTTTTTTTCAGGTTTTTGACCATTCTGAGCACGTTATAGACATAGAAGACACAATGTTTGAAAAAAGAAATGCACAAGTAAGCATGAATCCTATGGCAGACTAAGACAATAATTGTTGAATCTCACATGGGGTTTCCCCTGAGGCTACACTATTCAGAGTGGATATTTAGATGCTTGACCCCACTAGCTCCACCCTCGAGACTCACTTCTCCGGGGCAATCAAGCACCAGTTTCCATGAAAACTCCCCATGAAAAACTTTATATCTCTACTAAGAACCGTATGTGTGTGAGCCTCTTCAGAGGTCCGACCTCCTGCACGAACAATTAGAAGGATTTTGGCAACTAGTACAAGTGGTTTTTAGTAAAGGCTTCCGGTCATGAGGCCATACATGTGACACTTTCAGCTTTGTAAATATAGAAGGTTCCCAGCCTATAGAGGTTACACTCCATAGGGTTTATGGGGAAACATAGTGTCGGCATGAACTTATCAGCACATGTTGTTTATGAGTTTCTTCACAAACACGATTTATTTAGAGTGGATTGGAAGGACTTGGTATTAGCCTGTTTCCACTTGGGTCATTCCCCTCTCACTAGCCCCCTCAAGGAAGCTCGATAAGGAAGACCCTCTAAAGATTACACATAAGAGAGAGTAGGTATGGTTTTTTAATCGCCCTATGAGGGTGAGATCATACTTACCTACTACTTTATCAAGCACGAAATACACAAGTTTATTTTTAGCCTTCTACAATATGTGTGCAACTACTTTAAAGAAGTCACTCAAAATGCAAGTTGCATGTTGTCGATTGTCCCCCTAGTTAAGCTAAATGAGCAAGATATGATGTATTACTCTCCAAACTAAAACTCCTAATTAACTATATGAGGAAATTCATGAAATTTGATTTAAAATAACCCTGCACATAGATATATTAGTAGTTTGAAATTTTCAATTCTTGGACATTCCAATCTACAAAAAAATTTATTAGTTGAGAATAAAAGCGCTATCTTAGCAAATGCATTGTCTTCCACCTCAAAAGCGCTGACCTAGGTGACAAATGTGTGAACCTGGGATACAAAGGCACTACTTTGTGGACTAAATGCATGAATTCATACACAATATCGCTTACCTAAATGCCACATGCATTAACCTACGAGGCAAAAGCGCTAATCTAAGGATTAAATGCGTTGATTTGTAGACAAAAGTGCTAACCTAAATGTCAAATGCGTTATCCTACGAGACAAAAGCATTAATCTATTAAATGAATGCGCTGTCGGAATTCACACAAGCAAGAATCTAGATTACAAATGCGTCAAACTTATGTGCACGAGAACTAGATAGGATATTAGGAAGATATATGCGAGGCTCCATCCCCACGGTGGGCGCCAAAATGTGTCGACTTGAATTTCATCTTCAGAATACTACCTGCAGTATATTAGTTTCACAAAATACAAAGGAAATACTACAAGAAATCCAAACTCAACCAATGAAACTACATGAAATGAATATAAAATAAACATTATTACCTTCATGATTTAAGTCTCATTGTGTCCTAACTCCACTATTCCTGGTTGCAGATGATTTTCTCTCAGACAAGCACTGGTAACTTCCAAGATGGCATATGAAGAGCTGACTGATAGTTAACTAATACTATGATAATGCAAATGATATCAAGCTAAAATGCTATGAAAATGATTTGTGCTCAAAAACTCTAAAATGATATTTGCTTCAAACTCAAGCTCACGGATGCAAAATGAAGACTCCTAGATGACTATATGATTAGCTATTAGTCTATTTTTCTATTAATTTCAAAATTTCTTAGGAGACCTCTTTTTATAGATTTTTGAGTGCATGAGCTTAGGTGGCAGAGATCAACAGTCATGATCAAATCTTGCAGATTGGATGGCTATGAGCAAGAAGCTGAAGGTTGAGAAGACATGTGTCACTCATCTCACCTTGACTAAGGGGAAGACTTGAGAGAATATAGGATACTTGTAGAAGATGTAGGAACGAGAGGGGTAAGTGCACCAAGATGGTGAAGAAAAAGGGGGGTATAAGTGGCCACTTTTTTTCTTCTTCTGAAAACAAGTAAACCTGAACTTCAAAGAGCTATTTGAAGGTCATGCACTCAAAACTAGGAGTTGAGAAAAGAATAAGAATTGTAGTACTCTATTTTCTAAACTACTATTATTTTTTAAATTGGATAAGATTAAGAGGGTCAAACCTTTCGCGCATGAAAAACTGTTCTTGATTTTTTCAGAAAAATACAACATAGTTGTTTTCGTGCACTGCACAAAATATATAGTTAGATTTAATATTTTGCAAAACCCTTTGATAGGATGATAGGTAAGAGTGAGATATAGAAGTTGTGTATTTTTTTGTAATTTTTCATTGAGTAATTTATCTTTTATGATTTTTGGAAGTGACCGCATCCTGAAAATTTGGTACCTATTCATGCACTGGGCATAACTTGCATCAAAAGTTATTAAAAAGATGGTAGACATATGTCTGTGAGGATTGTCAAGGCACTGATAAAGAAAATGAAAGTTTACTATGCTAATGTTGTCCAAAAATTAAAAAATTTATATGGTCAGAAAACTAAGAAGATGTGTGAGATTATGGTGGTAATTTTAGAGATACCCACTTCATCATTTGTAAACCTAATGATGATGAAGTCAATAAATCATGGTGGAGGATGAAAAAACATGTAAAGGAACAAAAAAGGGGGGAAAATGGGCTTGCAAGCCTTAGGGTCATTTTCCAACCCTCTTACCAAGCCAAAACCCGCATGGGTTTTGAAAAACAAAAAATACAATTCATAGTTCTTCATAACCCGCATGGGTTTTGAAAAACAAAAAATACAATTCATAGTTCTTCATAACCCGCATGGGTTTTGAAAAACAAAACGTACTATTCACAGTTCTTCATAACCCGCACGGGTTTTGAAAAACCAAAATTACTATTCATAGTTCTACATAACCCATACGGGTTATATAGAACTAAAACCATTATTTTGTGTTTCACAAACCCGTACGGGTTATGAAGACATAATAATGTATGCTTGTAAACTTAGTATTTACTACAAATATGTACAGACATACATATATAATATGTGTTTATGTATGTATATATGCATATCTATAGTTATATATACATATATTAATATAGATATATGTATATATGTTTGTATACATGCATGTATCCTTTCTTTTCCTCTCTCTCTCTCGTCTTCCTTCCCCATCACCGTATTTGTCTATTCTGAGCCCTAATTATCCTCCTTGAGTTCTATCTCATCTCTCTCCCCCTCACACTTCTCTCTTTGTCGAGTCTCTCACCCTTTTCTCCTTCTCGTTATCTCTCTACCTCATGTCTCTCACTCTCTCCTCCTTCTCTTGCTCTCTCTCTCTCTCTCTCTCTCTCTCTCTCTCTCTCTCTCTCTCTCTCTCCATATTTGCCCTCCCTCTTTGTCTCTCCCAATCTTCTCTCTCTTTCCCCCCTCTCTCCCTCCCCCTCTCCTTATCCTATTCTCTCCCACTCTTCCTATCTCATATTCTCTCTCTTACCCCCTCCCCCTGCTCTCTCTCTCTCTCTCTCCAATCTCCTATTCTCTCCCTCCCCCTCTCCTTATCATATTCTCTCTCTCTCTCTCTCTCTCTCTCTCTCTCTCTCTCTCTCTCTCTCTCTCTCTCTCTCTCTCTCTCTCTCTATCTCTCCCTCTCCTTTTCCCAATCTCCTCTCTCT
>NC_081407.1:38608269-38826755 GCF_030272615.1 Cryptomeria japonica
ATCAACTTAGCTTTAAATTTATAATCAACAATGAAACATGGAATCACAAAATACAATGCACAAGAGAGCACCAATTTAACATGGAAAACCCTAAATAGGGAAAAACCACAATGAGAGTCAACTCACAATTTATATGAAATCATTACAAATCTATTTTAGGTAAACACTGCTAAGGAAGCACACTACCACCTAGAATAATTGCAAGATGAGATGCACGATCCTAGGGAAAGATACAAAAAAGACTTGCCAGCTAAAGCTCATTACTTTAAGGAAAGATACACAATCAACAAATCTTTGAATCAACAAAAAAAAAGTCTTTCTCCAGCTATGAAGTTGTCCTTGAACCTCTAGTACAAGTAACAAACTCAAATAACAATCACCACCACATTCACTATCTTCGCATCACAACCACCTGCAAATGATATGATCATGAAAGCACTTGCACATGAAACTATTGGCCATTTGGTGGAATTGATTATGTGTTGCATTGATGTTTTGTCATTGATGTCAATACTATCTGTTTGGATGCTTTACCGACACCCTTCTGGTCCTGGTAGGTTGAGTAGTTTCTGGTTAACTTGGATCCAACATGATTCAGTAGGCTTCGATATAATCTGATGATGGAATTGTCTTGTTCATGATACTCATACTCATATTTGGTCAGTTGGTTTCGGTCTGGTGATTGTATGCTATCTTGCTTACTTAGAAGATTGGTTTCTGGTTCTGGCGAGGGTTTCATCGACAGAGCTTTTTGGTGGAGATCTTTGATGCATTGCATAATTGGTGTTGGTGTAGCTTCTGATGGAGTTTCAGGACGTTGTTGGTGATCATGTTCGAGACTTGGCTTTTGGAGATCATTGCTAAAGCGTGTGGACCTATACTTGGTCCTGGTTGATCTAGGTTATGGAGTGACATTAATGTAACGTGTGGATAGGACCTATTGTTGTATTTCCAGGATGTCTTATGTGTTGGATATTATTTGTTTGGTTTAAGGCCGACATGGTTTGTAATTATGTAATTGGTTTATTGTCTGGTGGCCGACCTAATTGTTTATGGTCGAGGGTTTGTATAAATAAGACGTAAGATCTCATTGTAGATCATCATGGTTATTGTAAGAGGTCATGGTCAATGAATGTAATGTGCAAATAATATAATATCATTCAGGTAGAGGAGTTGGTCGATCATTGGAGATCAAATTGGGTTTATGTAAAAGGATTTAGTCCTCCGGTATTGAGCTTAACCGGAACTGTACTCAGGCATAGGAGATGCTATCTTTTGCAGTTCATCACTTCTCCGGATTGTATTCTGGATTTATATGTAGTTAGTGAGGCTCCTTTTGTGATGAGCAGTGTGCTCTAGGCTATTGGCCTTCCTGCAAGTGCAGACCCCTTCATTGTAATTCACATACTTACTGCAGAAGTATTATCTGACTGTGGGTAGGCTTCCCACTGTGGTTTTTCTCTTTACTGGGTTTTCCACGTACAAATCTTGGTGTTGTGTGGATGGCTTTTATTTTGTGATTATTGTTTATGCTTAATTGGATTAACTGCTATTCCGGTATTAAAGTTTTAAATTGCTAATGCTTTTCGGTAATCTGTGACAACTGATTCACCCCCCCTCTTAGTTGTCTTCTGGTTATCTAAACTGTCTAACAGAAACACTTCATGCATCACTTCATTATCTTCACATTACTCAATCTCCTCCCAATTCACACTATCACACTAATTTGATGCTCTATATATATACCATCTTCTTCATTACAAACATCAATTAGGTCAGTTGAAACAAAGGACAAGCATATGTCCTATCAAGTTGGACACCAAACACATTTGTGGTGAATGCGGTCCAATCCTAGAGATAGAGAGAACCAAAATACATCATATTACACTTCTTTAAGCAACTCCAAACAATATACACATTGGTGCACATCATCTAACGTCTACAACAAGGTAAAGTGTAGATAAGCAATGTAGCACTCAACCAGTTGGCCCAAAATTCATCATCCAAATGAAATTACTCACTACAGATCCCACATGTCATAGGTAGGACCCAAGCACAACTCAACACACTCTCCAATGTCAGCACATATCATTAATACATAAGAACAAGTTGAAAAGAAATCTTATGTTAGCCAAATAACCACAATTACCTAGAAACAAAACATTAGACATAATGTGGTACCAAACTGAACATCCAACATCCACCAACACATCCAAATACTTCTTTCTCACTGACACACTGATACATGTCAGTGCAAAATAAATAGATACAAAACACCTCATTACTAGAGTGTCAGGAAACATAGTCCTAAACAGAACATCAATAAACCTTCTTGCAAAACACTTCAATTCTTGAAATTGGAAATACGACAATACAAAAGAATTAGAAACATGTCCTCCAAGTTGTAGCACTTGAAGCTTTTATATGAAATAATGCAACATTTAAAACTATAAATAAATACAACATTTGAGTGGTGAACAAAAACTTGGCACATAGCCTTGTGTTTATGTTCAATGCACATTGAGTTATCTTTTGAAATCTAACAAAGGATCAATAATGGAAAAGATGTTTCAAGGACAAACCCTTCCAAAATTTATGTTTCCTAAACAATCACAATGCATTACACTTCACAAAAGGAAAACATCATATGATTCAATGACAAAGAATATTAAGTAATTATTTTCATGAATTTTCTAATCATTAGAAAGGATTAAGAATTTCAAGATTTTAAAATAATTATATTTTGTTCTTGAGGACAAACGTAAGAAAAATATCACCACCAATAAGAAAATTTCATTCTACCAAAAACTAGAAGGGATTAAGCATATCAAGATTTATAAATTATTATATTTTGTTCTTAAGAACAAATCTAAGAAAAATATCACAACCAAAAAGAAGATTTCATTCTACCAATTGTTTATTATTAGGTTAAACTTTCATTATTAGTCTCTTCATTTTGATTATATTTTTCATCAAACCATATTTCTTTAGACATAAGTAAAGAATAAAAGCTTATATATTAGATTGAAGAGAGCGACTACTAATGAAAATTTTATTTTTTAAATAGATTGTAATTAAGTTTGAAATTGACAATTATTAGACTAAAATCATTAATTAAAACATATAATCATAATCCTTTAAAACAAGACGACATAAAACCATATTACAAAATTAAACCAACAAAACTAAACCTTAAAAAAAAAAAAATAATAATAAAAAAGTAACCCCACAAAACAACTAAAAACTTTTTCCTCATACCTATATAATATCCAACTCATTTTCCCCAATGTTTATGGAATTGAGTACTTGTCCACTCATTGAAGTTGCATGTGATGTGATAGGACCACACGCCATTATTATTTTATGTGTCACTCCCACACGTTAAATGAGTTGCATTATTTTATTTTAAAGTTAATTTAAATAAAGGTCAAAAACATCATCAATGAGGGAACATAATTTCATGCGATTTGTCTCCCAACTTGTGGTTGAGAGATTAGTATTGAAAATCTGACCTAATTTTACATGTTTCAACACCTTTGAAGTTTGCCCGAAAAGGTTATTTTATTTGATTTTAATATTAAATAAAATAGCACGGATCAAAGGTCAAAAATATATGATTTGATCAACTAACAATAAGGAGAAATATGAGTCATCAATAGAGAATATGATACAAAGAATCTTCTACTACTTGAAAGTAACTATCCATATTCATATGATCAATTGATTATCTCTTGATTATTTGATAGAAATTGTTGGTGTATTGATAATTAGTTTTGTCTAATGAATCTTTATTGTGGAAAGTATGATTAATGTTGGGCAGCTTGTCAATTCCAGATGTGATCTCTTTTAAATTATTGGGCACTCCTTATTCTTTTCATGTGATCAAACCAAGCTTGAAGAGAATCTTTAAAAAGGTAAGGAAGGTTGGCCGTATAAGAAATGAGCTTAGTTCTAATTGCTTCAAGATTAACAATTTGAAAAGACGATTGAATTCTTTATCAAGAAGTATATCTTGATGTGATTAATAGTTCTTCATCAAGAAGTTTCAAAGATATCATTATAAGAAATAGAGAAATTAAGATGGGTTTCTTTCTAATACAATTTTTTTTTTATAGAAAAGAGGAAATTATAACAAAGGTAATGGAGAGATTTTTGTTGGGTGAAAAACAAAGAGACATGTTTGAAAGTCTTTTTTTAAGAAAAAGGAAGAATAAGGTAGATGTGGAGGAAATAGAGGTAGTTGTCTTTTGGCAACATAAAATATAGGTTTCTCATGTTATAATTTAACTTTGGGAGATAGTTTTGGATTTTCTTGGTGGTAAGTTAAGATTTATTCACTTATTTTTAGGAAGGAATAGTTATATTCATCATGGAGTCTTAGATCGTATTAGAGGGCAATAAGGATATGTACATCATATTGACAAAAAATTACATCTATCATGTCATCTTCAAACTATAAGAAAGTTACATGGACTAAAAAATTTTATCTTGAGAAAGGGGAAGTAATGGACAAGCACCTTCATATTAGACACGATTCTTCTATTAGAAGAATTGGTTTATAACTCTATATGAAGCCACCTAGGAGGCAATCACCTAGAAACTTTACAAAGAACCCTTAAAGGAGATGCAAAAACCTGTATAATATTTTTCTTCTATGTCCCACTTTGAAAAGTACATGCAATGAACTTGAGATTTTGCTATATATTAAAAACCTAAGAGCTTCAAGAAATTGCAAAGTTCAATATGTGAGCATGAGCATGGGAGTGAAAATCAACCTTTTCTTTTCCAAAATGGTAAGTCAAGTCGCTCAATGTGCCTACCATGTAGAGGCATTACTTATAGAGGCATAATATTAATGATGCTAATAATAATGTTGGGACTACTGAGGGGCCAAAGTTTCCACCAATACAAGGTAATATACAGAGCCAAGATTTTGAGGTGAGGAGGTCTACCTAGCAAAAGAGGCCTTTGACAAAATTCAATGATTATGAATTGTTACTGTCCGATCATCTTGAGTTATTATTTACTAATCAACCAAAGCCAATTAGGACTTATGGAAAACATCAGACCGAGAGGGAAAAGGTGTTACTACTTATCAAGTTGCCATTAGTTTTTGTATTCAAAGTCATACTATATATTCTAGTCGGTTAGCACTACCGAATCATGCAGTCGGTATAAACAGAGAAGTCGGTATGCACAGTCTAGTCAGTTACAGAAGAAAGTAGTCACAGAACGCAGTATTCAACAAGCTATTTACCGAGTATCTTTTTATGGCTACCAAGCAGTAAAGTTAACACACCGAGTTGATATTCACCGAGTGAAACGTGTTACCAGATACATTGAATTTGGACATGCATATGAAAACGTGTTACAAGATCGAGGCACATCTAACCGTTATTACATTGGAAATTGCACTAAAAGATTGTGTATGATTGCAAGGTCAATCTAACCAATGAAATATTTTGTTTAGTTATTCATTCGAGGAATCTTGTTTGTAAGATTGAAGCAATGAATTAGATCACCATTTTAAGAGATCTATTTATACAACATGAATTAAGAACAAGGTGTGTGTGCATATATGTATGAAGGAATACTGTTACAGAGACACAGAGGTCACCGAGAAGATTTTCAGAGAACAGTCAAAGAACGGAGTAAACAGAAGGGTTTACCGAGTTACTATATGAGTTACCGAGGAATGCTATAAGCAAGGTAATCTTATTCTGAGCACATAGAATCTGCTATAACATTTCAGATGTAAAGTTGCAGATATTTGTAATGATTTTATTGTAATATTGTGAAGTTGAAAGAGAAACCTTTAACAGGGTAAAAGACTCTAACCAAGTCTATAAATTGTAAAGCCTCTAACCAGGTGCAACATTCAGATTAATGTTGTAAAATCCTTTAGCAAGGTAAATCTAATAGATCTTGTTACTCCTAACAGGGTAAGCTATCAGAAATAGCTAAATGTAGCTCTAACCGAGCAATCTTTATTATTGCAGTAGTGAAGTTGTGGGTGCCATCCCCACCGCAATTTTTCTCTCTAACCAAGAGTTTTTGCATAACCAAAATATATGAGTTATGGAGTGAATCATGTATGATTGTTATCTGTTTGTTTTAACTTTATTTTATGTTACTACACTATTCTGTTTATGCATAACAGTAAGGTTATTATTAAAGAAAGGTTTTGGAGTACTGATTCACCCCTCCCCTCTTAGTACATTAGCTTTCCATATTGGGCCTAACAAAAGGGGCAATTCAACTCAAAATTTTGAGGTGCTACAATAACACAACCCGCATTGACAATAGAGCTAGAACTTATTAGCACACCTGGGCTACTTAATAACTTCTCAAAGACCGATGATGAGGAGAAAGTTGGTTTCATCAAGTCTTTTCTTTAAATTCATAATCTCTTATAAGAACCTAATAAGAAAATAAAAAGGTGATATAAAATGTAGCAGCAACGATTTTCAAGTTATGAACTTCTCTTCCACAATAGTGATCACAAAAGGGAATGATTGTGAATGTAGCTCGAATGCCAAACTAGAGACAAAGTATTAATAGTGGGAATATTTTTCCAACTTCTTAACCTTTTCCTAAAGGCCAATAAGAATATGAGAGTGTAAAAATTATCAACACTAATATCTTTTTCATAACTATTAGATTTCAACACCAAATAAAGACAAAATTAAACTATTAGTAATAATGCATAAGTTGGTAACTTTTTCCAAATTGCCAAAAATATTTATGAAGTTCTCTTGTAGAATCGATGGTGAAGGGAAAATTGAAAGCCATGGACATTTTCAACCAAATTAATAATGACCTAGATTAACCAACACACTCTAAGGATTGATTGCTTAGGTGGTCGACACGTGGGTCCCTCTTAACTTAACCTCCTTCGTTCCTTAACCCCATCTTTTACCTTTTTTTTTTGTTTTCATCCTTTGAGGGATTTTGTTCCAGTGTCCATTAATTGGCTTCGTTTCCCATGCATAACACACATTTTATATTTTTATCCCGCACAACAATTTAAATGCTTTTAATCCCACCTTAGTTGTTGTTCGATGTGAAGTCACCACTTGATAGGAGAGGAGATGAAAATCACAAGAGTAGAGGGGTTGAACAGTTAGGGGACAAAAATAAACTGGTGGGCGGTGGACAAAATAAAAACAAGAGGTAATTATATGAACATGCTTTTGGCGTTGAACTTGTGTGTGGTCATTTTCTACTTTAATTTTATGATGATTTTGTTATTGTTTGTTTGCCACTCTACCACAACAATGCCTATCCAAGTTCTGAAATATTGCCTTCATGTTGTCTATAGTTTTCAAAATTATAATTGCTTGTGAATCTAATTCAAGATATTTATCTTCAACTTTTCTCCTCTCTAACACATTGGATTCATTTTCTTTGTCAAATTGTGATGCAAGAGCATCCCTAGTTCTTGGCAATATTGCATCAAACAAAAACATTTTCTTTCAGTTTGCTCCTATTTTGCAGTTTCAGCATTTCATTTTGAGTTTCTTGGCATTTTCTCATTGGATCTTGATTGTGGACACGATCATTTGCCTTATCCTAATTATGCAGGATGTTTGGATCTTTTCCCGACAAGTTATCGCTTCTGAAATTTGAGACAGTTTTTTGGCTTGGAACCGCCTGGACCTATTTACTATTGGCGAATCTTGTGGATCATTTATGTACCTTGCAGAGCTTCAATTCATTGTTTCCCACGTTCCTTGGCATGCCACAGACCTTCCCTTAGGTCCACATTTCATCATGTGGATTTTTCGGATGGATCTCTTGGGCGGAGGCCGACCTTGTTGTTTTACACGTTTCATCTTTTTGTTTCACCTTTAGCCGATGCAAATCACCCTTGATCATATAAATCAATGCAATTAAGCATTTAGAATCAAGTTTGGGAATATAGGAAATAGATCTCTAGGTTAGGAGGTTTGGAGTTGGCTCGCATTCTGCTAGAGTTTGGATGTTGCATAACACACATGCTTTGTATTCAGGCCTGTGAGTCGAATCTTGGAGCCCGCATGTTGCTGACAGTTTATAATTGGTTTTCATGATTTAAAATAGTTTGTTTCGGCATTGCCTCCATCAATTAGAGTTGTTTCTACTATGTAACTCTTGCTGCACGGTCCAAACTATTCTCTTTGAGGACCCTCCTGTCATGATTGCACCAAGTGGTATCAGAGCGATATTTCATTTTGAAGATTGTGTTGTCCTGTAAGATTGTGTTGTAGGGTGGCAGATTGTGGATCTAGCCTACAATTACAGAGGACTTGCATGAAGATGGCGCGAAGAGGGAATAGAAATGCTGGAGTGTGTAGAAATGCAGACCTTGCTATGATGGAAATGTTGAGAGGAATTGAAGCCCGATTGGAGGCTGTTGAAATGGCCCAGAGAAGAGCTCAACATGTTGAAGATGTGAGAGAAGATGAAGAAGAAGTAGCTTGAGAACAAGGAGCAAATCCACTGGCGAATGATTTGGATGAAGAAAGGTTTATAAGAGCATTGTCTAGAGCGAATACAAGACCACATTTTACCCCACCAAAATAATGAAGGAAAGTTGGATTCAGATGAATTGCTAGATTGGATCACAAAGATGGAAAAGTATTATGATTTTGAAGGCATCGCAAAAAATAGGAAGGTGAGATATGCTTGCACTAAGTTGAAAGGTCATGCATCTCTTTGGTGGGAACATTTGCAAGTTGACAAACAGAGAAGAGGTAAAGAGAAGATCAAATCTTGGGAGCGGATGGTTATCAAGTTAAAATCAAAGTTTATGCCTGTCGATTATCAAGTGAATCTATTCCAGATGTTGCAGAAACTAAAGCAAAAGGAATCTAGTATGAAGGAGTATACCGAAACATTTTACAATTTGGATATCAGATCCGAACATGTTGATGATGAGATTGAACAAGTTGCTAGATATTTGAATGGGTTGCAGATGTCTATACAAGATGAACTCAATTTAATCAAGTTACAGAGTGTTGAGGAAGCCTATCAATATGCCCTGAAGGCTAAAGAAAATTTGAACAAAAGACATGAGCAAAAGCAAAGAGGAAGAGGTGGATGGTTTTCTGGGGGAAGATTTCAAGGAGGAAGAGGCTATTCGGGAGGAAGAGGACCATGTACAGATAAGAAAAAAGACAAAGAAGTTGGCAGATATAATAGTTCATACTGAAAGGATGACAATAATTTTTATCAGAGAAGAGAACCTGATGGATACTGGAGGGTATAAGTACAAACCTGTGTCACTCTCTTATAAAGGAAAAGGTCAACACAACAATAACTGTTCAATTTCGATGGCATAAAAGTGGCATTTGTATTTTGAATTTGAAGATGATGTAAACTGATGAAATGTGTAAAGCTTGATGAAGTTTAAGTCTATTATTTTATTTTATTTTTGTTAAGAATTGATATTTTTTTTAACTTTTAAAGTCAATTTTTTAATTGTTGAAAATCAAGGGGTTTAGTTCCCACCAAAAAATAAAATATAAATTAACTTATTTTTTTCTGATTTTGATATCCCTAATAGATGACATACGTATACAGTGCATAAAAAAATAATAATTTTCAATGTATATTTTCTTTGTTATAACTTTTTTAAGTTGAATATACCTGAATTTAATAGTTTTTTTCTCCCACCACATTTTTTCTATTAAATTTGTGATAATAAAAAAAAACCCTTTTGGAGAAGACTCTCTCCTCTGGTGAACCATATTTTTTCCAAATTTTTTAAGAGGTGATTCAATTTTTTTTTTTTCAAACCAGCGTCTTATTGAACATTAGAATACCTACTTGTCGTATTTTTGAAATAATATATATTAAATCTAATTAAAACATCATAAAAATTATATGAGTATATTCTTTACTTCAATCTCTACAAAAAGGGCATTTTTTGTTTTTTTAATAAATTGAATTTACCTATTGAATTTTGTTGTAGAAGTCAGAAGTTTGAGAAATTTGTCAAATTTGGTGATGTGGTTGCCACTTAGGATGTTCCGACTGGAAAGGTTCCGACCTAAAGCCTTCCGGCCAGAACACTTTCGATTGGATCATTAGAGGTCGGTGCGACTAGTTGTTTGAGCGACCATGCCTCTTCAACTCCATACAAATAATGATTTTTTTTTTGTTTTAAAACATGAAAATAAAGGTGTGTGAAATAATATAATTGATTATTGTTTTCGCAAATAAAAGCAACATTTTTTATATAAAGCGACAAATATTTCAAATTTTTTTAAAGATTTGGGTAGAAGGTTTCAAATATTACTAAAATAGATTGAATGAATTATGCTCTTGCGAAAAATGCGAACAAATATTATTGATAACCCTAAGCCAGGTAGCGGCAGACAGGTATTCGCGACATGCCCTAGGAGGATAACGATCTTCAGTCCAAGAAATGGAAACCAACAGATAGGGAGGCTTGGAGCTTCAGACATAAAAACAAGGTTAAATGAGAGATGGAATTCGGCATTCAATAATCTTCACTCGGAAAGGGAAGCTAGGGCACCAAATACAATATTATCAAAGCCTCCGTCTGATGAAAACTGGCAAATATATCATTCAAAGAAGGCCAGGAAGAACCTGCGGAAATCTCAAAAAATGATACCCACTAATCCCAATTGGTAGAAAAAGAAGATTATTTCTAACCCCCGGAAAACAAATAGTACAGATCCTCCGGTTATAGGGCCAAATCGAATTCCATTAGGGAAAATTAGGGTTTTTCAACCAAAACCAAAAGCAACATTCACTTCACAGACAATGGCGATTCATAATGTTTGTAAAATTCCAGGTGAATTGATGGAACCAATTTGGAAACAACACAAACGAAATGGGGTTTATGCCAAGTGGACCGGCCGCGGTAAGGATTACAGAGAAATCATTGAATGGTGGGATAAACAGTATCCGGAATAGATAAGTATTACTAGGTTAGATAATAACTTTTTTTATATTTTATACGAAAATAGCAATATAAGGGATGATATCCTCTTTGGAAAATTGAAATTATTTGATGGTTATGGTTTTATCTTATGCGAATGGATTCCAAATTTTAACCCACTGTCATTCAAACCGGTAAATTGCATGAAATGGGTAGATATCGGCCTTGTCCCCATTGAATTTCTAAACCCTAGAATTATGGAAATAATAGGAGACCATTATGGTAATTTTATAGCCTGCGAGGGTTTAGAAAGGGAAGATCAAGCTAAACACGTTAAAATTTTAATTAATCTAAAATTCGAAACCAGCAGGTTGGCTTCGACGACCCTGTCAACAGGGTGTGGGGATTGGGTAATTGTGCCTAGCCTATACGACAGGAAGATAGATGTATCAGACCTTTGGGTTAAATCCCCTAGGTTGAAAATAGACAGCCCTAGGGAGTCACCGAAAAACATACATGTCGATGACAAATTTAGGGCTCTCCCCAGTCATCCAGCTTCGCCCTTGGTGAAGTCTTCTCAGAATTCAGTCCTACCAGCTAAGGAAACCAGGGCCACAAAAGAAATATCAGAGCTAAGAGATCTTATTAAGGAAACTGAAACTTTGAAGGCCGAAGCTGAACTGGAATTAACTAATCTAATGACGGACTCCTCTCCTAAACCCCTGTCCTCCCCTACTTACAAACCCATCAGGGAAGAAGAGGTAGAAATAACCCCAAGTGTTAAGATAGCGATGGAAGTATTAGATAACTGCATTCCTGCTAACATTTCAACAAAGGAAGAAGAGGAGAGATGCTTCATAATCCAGAAGCTTATCTCTTCTATGGAGGATGATGACCTCAAGAAAATAGGGAAAGAGAATGAAGATCCCAATAATATTAACAGTGCCCCAGCAAACTTAGATTATCCCAGTAGAGGTGAAGCAAGCAATACTAACATAGATTCTCAGATCCCTCTAGGGATTTTACCTACCTACAGTGGGAAAACCCTCCCAGATTGTGCAAAAGAATCTAAGGGTTGGGGTAGAAAGTCTCTAGGTGAATTAAGAATGCAGGATGGTAATGCCAAAGACCAAGGCAAGTTGACGGCTTTCTTTGATGCTGGGAAGGGGAAGGTCCTTCCCTCGGCACCATGAATATAATATCCTAGAATGTTAGGGGTATGAATGCCCCTAACAAACAACGCCTTATTAAGCGCTGTATACATTCTTGGAAGAAATATATAATTCTTCTTCAAGAAACCAAGCTAGTTGCAGCAGAGGGAGAAGCTTTTAAAAGGAAGATAGGTCTATATAGAGCGGAATTTATAGACTCAGATGGTTCTTCGGGAGGATTAGGCTTCATTTGGAATCCTAGGAAAATCTCATTTTCTCTTATTGCTGGAAATAGGCATTGGTTCTTGGGGAAAGTTAGTAGCCTCCACAATAATCTATCTTTCTATTTAATTAACGTCTATGGTCTGATTCCGGACATAGGTAAACGAACAGTCTGGGCTGAGATAACACGTATGTTGGAAAATTACTCTAGAGAGAATTTTATCTTAGGTGGTGACTTCAACGCAATCTCGGATCTTAGAGAGAAGAGGGGCGGCATTCGCAGGGAACCCCAGTCACTTAAGGATTTCCGAGATTGGATTAGGCAGAATGAATTAATAGATATTGAAACCAATAATGGCCTATTCACTTGGACTAATAGAAGGGATGGGTTTACTCAAATAGCCGAAAGGTTGGATAGGTTTCTCTTTAGAGGAAATTTGAATAATCTCCCTTTCAACCTTGAAGCCTCCATACTCCCAACCTCAGGTTCGGACCACTTCCCGGTTTTTCTAAGTATAATGGGTATAGCCACGCCATCCAGATGTCTGTTTAAATTCAAAAAGATGTGGATGCAGGACCCTAAGTTCTTTGAATTAATTTCTAATTGGTGGAGGGAGGGCGACTTCCAAGGTTCTAAGATGTTCTGCTTAATAAGTAGATTAAAACATGTTAAAAATATGTTGCTTAAATGGAACAGAGAGGAATTTGGTAACATCTTTGACTCTAAATCTGCCTTAGAACAGGACTTAGCAGTCCTCAATGAGAAGGTACTTAAGGAAGGTATGGATTAGGATAGCTTCCTTAAAGAAAAGGAACTCCTAGGTAGGTACGAGGATATCTTATCTAAAGAAGAAATCTTTTGGAAGCAAAAGTCTAGAGAAAATTGGATCCGAAATGGGGATAGAAACACCAAATTCTTCCACAACAGCACTAAGATCAAAAGAGGCTTTAATAGCATTTCCAAGCTCACGAACAACAATGGTTGCCTCTTGGAGGATCCTAAAGCTATTGCAGCAGAAGCTGTTGATCACTTCAAAACAACTTTTACCTTGGAGTTTTCAAGAGTTAATAGCCTCTCCCCCTTGCTCAGAAATATTCCAAAATTAATTTCAGCAGAACATAATCGTTACTTAAACCGCAAGTTTACAGAAACAGAGGTCAAAACTGCCCTATTTCAGCTCAATCCGGACAAGGCCCCAGGTCCAGATGGTTTTCTTGCTTGCTTTTATCATAAGTGTTGGGATATTATCGGTAAGGATGTGGTAGAAGCTTTAGAGGCTATGAGGAATTCTGGCAGTCTTCTTAGGGAAATCAATAATACTTTTATTACTTTGATCCCCAAGAAGGAGGATGCCAGGAGCTTTGATGACTTTAGACCAATTTCATTATGTAATACTATTTATAAACTATTTACTAAAACCTTAGCTAATAGACTGAAGACGACTCTTCCTAGCATAATCTCAGAAGAACAAACTGGCTTTGTTCCAGGAAGATCCATTTTTGACGGAATAATCATAGCCCAAGAAGCCATTCACTCATTACAAGAGAATGGTAAGTCAGCTATGTTAATCAAATTGGACATTAAAAAAGCGTATGACAAAGTAGATTGGCAGTTTCTGTGCAAATGCCTTGAGTCCTTTGGTTTCTCAAAACAATGGATACATCTAGCATATGAGTGTATTTCCTCACCTCGCTTCTCAATTCTAATGAATGGTTCCCCGAAAGGTTTCTTTGAGATTTCTAGAGGTATTAGACAAGGTGACCCCATTTCCCCCTTTTTGTTTATAATAATGGCTGAGGCTCTCGGGAGATCCATAACTAAGGCTAGAATTGAGCAGATTATCAAAGGCATCAAGATAACAGGAAATTTAGATGCCCTTACACATCAACAATTTGCTGATGATACAATGTTATTAGGAACAGCTGATGAGGCAGAAGCTCTGGCCTTCAATAATATCCTAAACCTATACGCCAGGATGTTAGGGTAACAAATTAACTACGGAAAATCAGAGATTTTCTTCTTTAACACTCCCCGTGGGATTGAAACTGAGATTAGCAGGATGTTAGGAATCCCAAAAGGGAAGCTACCCTGCAAATATCTAGGGATCGAAATCGATAAGGGTAAGAATAAGAAATTGATATGGAAGAAGACTATTGAGAAGATAAGTCAGAGACTGAATACATGGAAAAACAAATGGTTATCAGTAGCAGGCAGGGTTACGTTAATTCAAGCAGTCTTATTGACCATTCCAATCTATCAAATGTCTTACCTACAGCTTCCAAAGTGTGCCCGAGAAGAGATGATCAAAATAATTAGGAGATTCTTCTAGGGAGAGACAGAGGAAAAGAAAAAAATTGCATTGGTTGCATGGGATAAGATTAGTCAACCAACTACTGAAGGAGGTATAGGGATTAAGGATATGGAAATGCAAAACTTAGCTTTAGGAGCAAAACTTGTATGGAAGCTGTTAACAGAACCTGACCTAAAATGGGTCAAAATTCTCAAAGCCAAATATTTGGAAAACTCAAATTTGGACTGTTTTTTTAGAACTATGTCTTCCCCGAAAGGATCTAAAATATGGAACTTTCTATTAGAATGTAGGGATCTAATCAATAACTGGTTGACTTGGGACATTGCGGATGGAGCCAAAGCACTCTTTTGGGAGGATTCATGGGGAGGCTTCCCTGCCCTAGATAAACTAGGTATTAGTGAGGAGGCTATAAACATTTGTAAACAACATAGAGGATGCTTAGTGAAAGATTATGTGTCCTTTCCTCATAACGACCCTACCTTAGGTTGGGAATGGAAGTCGTGGGATGAACTGAATCTGTCGGAGAGAGATAGAATAACTTTAAATATGATCCTATGCAATAGGCAGCTGGCCTTCCACAATGGTGAAGATAGGTTAATATGGTCAGGTAGCTCTTCTGGAACTTAAAGAGTTAAAGAAGGATATGCTATTTTGAAAAATAGACAGCGGGGGAACAATACCAATATCCCAACCGAATTATGCTGGAACAAGCTAGGTATGCCCAAAGCTGGTCTATTTATGTGGACAGCGTCACAAAAGAGAATCCTCACTTCGGACTGGTTCAAAAGACTAGGCTACTCGGGTCCCTCTAGATGCCCCTTATGTGAAGCAGAGGAAGAAGATGTCAATCAGTTGCTGCTGACTTGTCAATATAGCCAGAAGTGTTGGGATTGGCTTTGTAGTAGCTTGAATTGGCTGACCCCCAGACCATATGACCTAACAGAATGGTTATTAAGCTGGCAACCTCCTCACTCTTATGACACTTATGCTATGATTTGGAAGATAGCTCCGACAATCTTAATTTGGGAAATTTGGAAGGAAAGGAATAGGAGGATTTTCAGAGATAAGCATATGAGAGTAGAATCACTCATTAACAAAATAGAATCGGTAATAGTAGAGAAAACAAACATTAGGCTCATAGATTTGCAACCTAGTAACATTAACCTATCAAGATGGGATGAGGGTATGAGATCGAGATGGCCTGGGCTTAGGATCCCACCGTTCATAGGACCAGGAGGTTCACAGTCTGATAACCTAAGAAAGCTGACAAAATGGTCCCCGCCGAGGGATGGCTAGTTTAAATTGAACTTTGATGGTGCTTCAAGGGGCAATCCTGGGACAACTGGCATTGGCTGTGCTATACACCAAAATGATGGCAAGCCTTTATAAACCTATAGGTCATACTACGAACAACTTGGCAGAAGTAAGAGCTCTTCGAGAAGGCTTAACGCTAGCCAGAACACTAAACATGAAGAGACTGGAAATAGAAGGAGACTCGGCTTTAATTATAAATGCAGTTAGATCTAGGAAGTGTTCTAATTGGAAACTAAATGCAGAATTAGGTAGGATTGAGGATTTGTTGAAATATTTTGATGAATATACTATTAGTCATATCTTTAGAGAAGGTAATACCATAGCCGATAAGCTCTCCAATCTAGGGGCTGATGGCCTTTCCTCTACTTCTTTAACCAGTACTTGTTAGGTTAGAACCTAGCCTCCTGAGGACTCCAACCAGTTTACTTGGAACACTAGGGACGGGGTAATGATGAAATTCTAAGATTTAGACTTAGAGTGTTGTAGTATCTGGTCTTTCTAGATAGCTGACTATGTTCCCTACCTGCTCTTAGCTCATAGGCTTTCCTCTCTGTCATCTGTTTATATTAGCATAACAATATATCTATATATTTATATACATACATATCCAAAATTTGTAGGTATATATATATATATATATATTGTTATACTATTATAGACTTTCAGTTTGATTATGCTTGTTAGCCTTTAAACTTATTGTTTTATGCATATAGACAGATATATATAGATATGTATATAAATACAGTATCCATGCCTTTTTACTTAAATGCATGAATAGTATATATATATATATACATGTATAGATTTATATATCTGGTTATTCTTATTGGTGTCTTGTTTTATTCTAGCTCTGCTCTGAATGGATTATCTTATTATATGTGCCTCTTATACATTGTCATGCCGGTATATAGCCGGTTAACATTGTTTCTCTATTTGTATATATATATATATATAGTAGAAATATAGTATATAACATATAGATATATATTCTATATACAACTTTTAAACTGATGACAGAAGTAATAGAAAAATGAGAAAACCCTCCGCTCACTTAACACGATTATCCGTATTTATCAATTAAGGTTCTGGGCAGTCCGTTGAGGTTGGCATTAATTGGATCTATATTAAGTGTGCGAACTGATTTCTTTATACTCTACCTTACAATGTAATCCTATAAACATGTATTGAGTAATTATCATCCCGCGTTGCAAAAAAAGAGATATCATACTGAGTCGGGAACTACAGTTTCTGAGCTGGCCCATATATGATCTCGGAAAAATCTCGAGAAAAGCACATGAGAATGTGTGATAGTAATTATCTCCTTATGACAGTAATAATAAGGGGCTCTTTATATTCCGTTTCGCTTAGCATTTTAAACTGCACTGAGCGTAGAAGGAAATTCTGTTAATAATGGACACCATCATTCGGCTTAAAAGTTCAAAAAGACAGATGGCCTTTGTCGGTGAAATCTCTAAAAAACGGTTGAAGAGAAATAATACTATTCCCCCACGAAGTTGTCATATATGCTGTAGAGAAAGTGTTAGGTAGAGATTTTATCCTTAGTGAGGATAGGACAAGAGCTAATAGTGACATTGCTGCAATGTTCTTGGTAGTAGCGTTGTAGCTTGACAGAGATAAGGAGAATGTGGAGAATCTCTACAGAAGCATTTTCATCCCGTCCATTTTATTAGAGCTCAATAGGGTCCTGGTAAATATAGATGAAGAGTTAACCATTCCCCTTCCTAGGCATTGCGATACCCTAATCATAAATTCTCGACCTGTTCCTAGATTTCCGATTCTAACCATGGGAGAAATAGGGAACTTTGATGCCTGGCGTGAAGAAATCGGTAGGAGTCTGGAGTTTTTATTTTACTTGATGCAGGTTAAACCGCCGAAGAGAGATGATTGGTTCGAGAACTATCTGTCAATGGAAGAAATCATAGTGAATGCAGAACCGATCACTCTCATGAACATGGGTCAAGGGAAGGAGATTTTGTGGCCTGTTTGTTTCATATCTCTGCTTTTGGTTTATTTTCATGTTTTTCAACAAGACTTTGATCGTAGACTTTTAGATGAAGGAAATTTCTATAAAATATCGAAAACTTGCAAAGATAAAACACCTATATTTGTTAATATAACTTACTAAATATGGACTTTCCTCTGATCTTTTATACACAGAAAGCTGAATATTTTTTATCTGTTTATGTGGTTGTAGTTATCAGATTGGGTTTATTTACTCTCACATGCCCAAATTAAGAGACTTTCTCAACTTTTTGATAGAATGTTATTTTCCTCCTATGCTACCCTTGGTAAGAAAAGGAATTTTGGGTTCAGGCTATTTCGCCCTTAGGATAGCAGGCATATGGAAAGCAAAATATTCCTTTTCAAATGGTATTTTGAATCCCCTTGAGTCTACTGTCATATATTACATATGAGGATATAAAAATTTATATATATGAGGAAATATATATAAATAGGTATATTCTTATATACATGCAGAAAAATGCTTTATATTTGCTCAAGTCTCATAAATTATTGATAAGATATGAATCTTGTTTAATTATGTATCTCTAAAAAGAGTTGTCTTCTATGGTCAACTAGGGAGCATGAGTAATTTTGTTCATCTGGCTTGGATCCCACTCTTTAGACTGCTGTAGCCTGGGTGATCTCTTGTTTGGGAGAGGCATTTTAAAGATCCCATAACAAGAGCTTACAAGGCTGCAACAAACTAAATTAGTGGAAATGGTATTAACTTTGGAACTGCACTTCAAATGTTTTGGTTAATACTAACAGGTGTTGGCAGGTAGTTCTTCTAACCCCTTGCAGATGTAAAAGATCGGAAAATATAGAGTCATAGCATAGTCTTCACTAGGGGTTGCGGCTTAAAAACAGATAGGATCCATTTAATATGCTAAAGTTGGAATTTGTATATTTGAGATCTACAGCGAAGGGTTAGGCAAAACGATGTAATACAGTGTTACTTGAACTCATTTATCTTGTAAGGAGGAAGCTGAATGCTTGCCTCATGAGCTAAAGGCTGGATATTACTGTAACTCAGAATGTATCAGATTTTGGTTGTTTGCTGGACTTAAAGTCCCAGGCAAGACTGGAGGTTTTCTTGACTCCGTTCTTTCCTACCAGTGCCCGCATTGAACGGAGTTTGTAAAATGTAAAATTTATTTTTATTAATAAAAATTTCAGGCTCTAGCCTTTTACTGATCAAAAAAAAAAAAAAAAAATTATTTAGATTTTATTAAACCTTATTTTTAAGATTTTTGTAATTATTTGTAGTTTTTGTACTTTTATTAATAATTGAAATTAAGGGGTCATTCAGGTCTTAATAACCCCTAGGATGTACTAGGGGGTATGTTGTACCTGTGTGGGAGAAAAAGCGAGACTAGGTTAATCATGCCCTAATCCTACCTTTTGACACACATTACGGAATACGAAAGAGCCTAGAGATATCGCACAATTGGCTACTTCTTTTTGTGAAAGAGAGAGCCACGGGATATCTATTAGGATTGCTATTCCCTTGTTGAAATTGTAAGATCAAGTAATGCAAGTTAAAACCCTAATCCCAAAATGCAAGTATGAACTAATAACAAGATTGCAAAATTGAGATTAAACAATGAACAGCTGTAAATACAAGGATGAAATAAGAATGCAGATGTGTACCCGGAGTCAAAATTGGACTGAAAATGTTCGGGATGAGGGCGCGGGCGCCACTGTCCTGAAAACTGCACCGGAAACTGCTGTTCTGCACTCTGAAACACTGTCGGGAAGCTGTCTGAAAGCTGTCTGTCCGGAGGACCAGGGCGCCCAGCGCCTCTGTCCCAGGGACCAGGGCGCCCAGTGCCCCTGTCCTGGCAGGACCAAGGTGCCTAGCGCCCCTGTCCCAGTCTTCTGCTCTGCAATTTGATACAGAGTGTTGTCTCGACCTTCTCTCTCCGGATCTGTATCCCACGACGTCGTCTGAATCCCAAAACCTGCAATGATATCTGAAAAAGGGTGTATGGGCGGCTATATAGGGTCTTGCCTTAGTCAAACCCCCGCTTCGGTGATTTCCACCTCCACGAATAGCCAAGTTGTTTTGTAAAATGTATTGTGTGTGCAGACCTAGTGTGTGTGCAAGGTCCTAAAATGCAAGAAAGCAAACTAGAGCAACCTAGAAAGTAAACCCTAATTGCTTGTAAATGATAACGTAAATGCTCTGAATCAAGATGCAAAGTGATCTAAAGCATGAATAAATGATGTATTGAAGCTTATGCAAAGACATGAAAACAACATGAAATCATACCCAACCCTCAAGGGAGGGGTACAAGCCAATCTTCAGTCGGTAATCTCCTATTGTTCTTCAATGTCTTCCAAGCCCTAAATGGATGAATGGAATTGATAAATGCTTGATAGAGGGATGTTGTAAGATGTTGAAGTCTTCAAAGATCTGCTCTTTCGCTGCATATGAAGTTCCTGAAAACAAAATTCGGATCCTTTCAAATGAAGAAAGAGAGCTCTTATGTATGAAACCCTAGGTTGCAATTTCGTCTTTTGGCTGACCTAGAGATTGAATATCCCGCCAATTTCTTGGGGTTAAGCTTTATTTTATGATTGGATCGTGCTCCTAAAATTTTGGGAAAAATGTCCGGGACCGTGTGCACTCCGGGCGCCACGGTCCCGACAACTTTTCACCAAATTTTCAGGGTCGTCAGATATGATGATTTTAGAGAGAATCCCGAAGTTACAGGTGATTTCGAGATGTTTTGACCCCCAAAATTAAGCCCCCAAGCTCAGAATAGGGCCTAATTAGGGTTTTTGATTAAGTGATGTATTGGAGGAATAAAATGCGAAGGGCGCGCTTTAGTGAAAGGGCCCAACTTTATGATGTAGAGAATGATGAAATAGGACCTTTAGACCTAATTAATTCGATTAATTAAGTGCTAAAGGGGAAATGCAATGCAAAGTGCAACTGCGCCAAGGTGGGTGCTAAACTAGGTGTTAAATTGTACTGCTTTAGCAAGTGCGTACAATTTATGACGTTACATTTAGCCCCCACTTTAGCGGTCATATGAGTACTACGTGCATATGCAAGCTAAAGTACAGAAAGTAAACATTATTTGAAAAAGGATATATCCATAAGTTGTCGGACGAAGCCCCCAGCGGTATCTGCAGTACACAGTTAGGAACCGCACCCTACAAAACACACGTTAGATCACAAAATCACCTAATGCTTACTAGGGAAAGTGATGAAATCTGTGAGTAGCTATATGCCCCCCCCTATTTCGACTTGCTTATTAGGGAGGTGAAACAGGGTAGCATGTTTACTTGCAACAAATTGTGAGGGGTGTTCACTAAATAGGCTTCATCAGAGCACTTTTTGGAACATCCCGAGAGTAGGGGAAGGAAAATACGATTCCAACGCAACAAACGGCTCGAAAATCGCATCTCCCAAACCCAAGTTATGATAAAATGAATGGTAGAGGAAAATTAGGGTTTCAAAAAGTAAGAATAAACAAACGAGAGTATATACCTCAAAAGTGACACTTGTATTCGTCACTTTGTCGATTTCAGAATACTATTCAGTGCAGCGGAGCCCACATAGCCATCATCATGCTTTCACGACGACCGGAGCGTCTCACAAGGATCGAGATCCTGCGCCAGGCCGTGATTGAAGACGAGCCACTGGACGAGGTGAGTTGACTGAACGTTTGACTTTTGATTTTTCGCATGTTTGACTTTTCTGTGATCGTATGCGGACCTTGAAGGCTGACCCGGGGCCCACCCAGGGCGCCATGGTCCCTGTGGGGCGCCATGGTCCCTGACAAGGGCGCCATGGTCCCTTCAGGGCACAATGGTCCCTGACAGGGTGCCATGGTCCCTTCAGGGCGCCATGGTCCCTGACAAGACACTATGGTCCCCAATCAGGGCTTGGCGAGGGGTTTCAGGACTAGCACACGATGTTTGACAGTTTGCATTAGCGATTTTGATGATCGAGTACTGATTACGGTTATGTTTTTGTGTTGCAGGGCCTTCCGTACATGAGAGAGCATACATCGGGACATATTCTTCGCAGTTTGCAAGATCAGATTCCGCGGCTTACTCAGTCAGAGAGAGACACACTGTCGATAGTAGGATTATGGTATGTGATCCTCATGTCGGCCATTCGGTTCCATCCTGCGATGCTGATGGCATTGATGGAGCGATGGGATCCTGACACATGCACATTTCATCTTCCAGTAGGGGAGCTGACGGTCACACTCGAGGATGTGTACCGTATACTTCGTCTTCCCATCAGAGGAGCGACTGTTACATACGCGACCGATCGGTCAGCGGAGGATCATCACAGAGAGCAGGTGTATTGCATAGGGAGAGTCATGCCGAGCGAGACGAGAGGTCGCATCATGGTCAGCTGGCTCTTACATCCTACAGGGGAGGTACCCCTTCTGAGACGCCTTATGATAGCCATCATAGCACTAGCCGTCTGCCCTAATGGGCAAGGGACACACATGCATGGGGGTCTCACATGGTGTATCAGAGTGATGGAGAGACACAGGAGAGTGTATGCTTGGGGTCAGAGCATGCTTGCACATCTCTATCACGACCTTGAGGAGTACGTATTTGGACAGGGTTGTAGTTTGATGACATGCACACTTCTGCAGGTGTGGATTTTAGAGCACTTCACATGCATCAGGCCCGTCGGCTTTCCGCTGAGTACAGCGAGCGAGCGACCTAGGGTGTTCGCTTATCCACTTACCAGCGAGTGGAGATTTGGAGATTTGTTATATTGGAGAGTGATTTTTGACAGAGTGACAGCCGAGGTGACAGTGTGGAGACCTTACCTATGGATGCACAGATGGGATGGGATGGAGAGACAGTTAGCATGCCTACAGAGGAACCGCCTACTGCGGGGACGATATGCACACATCATTGTCCCTTTCTACTTTGACCGAGTACGGAGGTAGTTCGGGCTAGAGCAGTGTGTTCCAGCCGACGTGCCCATCTATACTCGACACTCACGGGTCCTTCCCAGACCTAGAGCAGTAGTGAGGCCGACGATAGATGACATCGAGACTACAGACTTAGAGGGATCTGATCAGGATGTAGTCACTGACTATTCTGCAGAGCCTGGAGCATAGCGGAGGTACGTCTCATGGTTTATGAGATCATATCCAGGTCCTATCTTTCCACCAGATCATCCGACAGGCTATCCAGGCCCATGGAGACATGGAGACCAAGACGAGGACCAGGGATCCAGGTCAGAGGAGCCAGAGGAGGGAGAGGGTCATGAGGAGGCGGGAGATCCTGATCCACCTATAGGCGATCAGCCCAGTGTCGAGGAGGAGGAGGAGGATACAGATAGAGAGGAGGACGAGGGAGATGTAGGTGATGATGCGGATGAGGACGAGGATGAGGATGACGAGGAGGACGAGGAGGAGGAGGATAGAGATGATGAGGAGGAGTCAGATGCAACTCCCCACCATTCAAGAGACGATACCATAGCACTAGATCCACCTCTTATTCCCCAACAGGGGGAACATGAGGCGATACGGAGGCCTGTCCCTAGTACCGTCCAGCCTACACCCATCGTGGATAGATTATTCGAGCAAGGGGAGCCTAGTGGTTCCCAGGCACAGATACTACCATATCATGATCCCTACTGGCGCGAGGGAGATCTAGGTATAGTAGGTTTATATTGATTGATTGATGTTTTGATGATATAGAATGGTACTAACAAAAAAATAAAAAATAAAAAAATATCTGTTCTACTGCCACAGCTAATGTGCAGGAGCGGCGTTCCTTAATTCAGCAGGCAATGACAGATATTTCCATGATAGCACAGATCCCCAGTTCCTCACAGATTGCCTATAGGCCTCAGGGGAACGCGGGTCGGCATGAGGATTTGTTTTTCCCATTCCGAGTACAGGTAGATATATGGAGGGAGAGAGAGAGAGCCCTATCAGAGGACCTCCAGCAGGCGTGGCAGAGAGAGAGAGTCCTATCAGAGGACCTCCAGCAGGCGCGGTGAGATCTAGCAGCGGCTCAGACCGAGGCTACCACCTATCGCGCGATCCTTATGGATAGGGAGCGCAGGAGTTCCTCTCGGAGTCACTCACGATCTGTATCGCGCTACACACCCATGGGTCCACCTTCACGGCCAGATCAGGAGGGAGCGTCCAGTCGACATTCTCCAGCCACTAGCCCTAGGGATAGGAGATGATTTTATGATGTAGGAGAGGTCACATTTTGGATATACAGTGACCTATATTTGTATGCGATCCACACATATATATATGTATATATACATGCTTCTCTTTTGTCTCAAATGTGTTATCTTTAATGCTTAAAACAATGTATGTTTTGCTTTGATTAAATCTAATACATCTGGTAAATGTACATGTATGTTCAGAATTTAATTTCCATATGATTGATTTCTCAATGCTCCATGATTAAATTGATACATGTGTGACTTAATTAAAATATTTAATCAAGTACAACATTGATGATAAGGAAGAAATATGCATTAAGTCTAAGAATCATATAACTAATGTGATTTAATTTTGAACTTAAACACAACATGATACGATATTACTTAACACATAACGACACTGTATAATATGCTACCATAATGGAATGTAAATCTTTCACAATTTACATAAATGAATTCAAGACAAACCATAAAGTAAGAAGACACGCTTGTCAGGAATGAAGCAATATAGATTAAACAACATAACATTTAATTCTATTTTGCTTTAATTAAGAGACACTAACATATTATCCAATGTTGAAAAATTGAAAAGAAGATAGATGAAGAATGAAGAATTAAGCATAATATCTACGCAAGTGCATAGCATTGATAGGTTCTTTAAGAGGCGTACCATCTACATCTGCTATTTTGTAAGCACCTGATCCATAATCCTCAATAACTATATATGGTCCAAGCCAATTAGGACTAAATTTTCCCTTTTCTGCAGGTAAGGCATTCACATTGCGCTGATTCTCATAGAGGACTAAGTCACCTACTGAGAAGGAACATTGAATAACCTTATCATTATAGCTTCGTTGTAGAGTTTTGTGATACGCTTGAATATGCTCAAGAGCATTTATACGCTGTTCATCAAGCATCTCAAGCTGTTGAAGTCATTTTTCTCTATAAGAGTCATCATCTACTATACCTTTGAGAGAAACCCTAAGTGATGGAATCTCTAATTCTAAGGGCACAATAGCGTCAGCACCATAAACAAGATTATAAGGAGTAGTTCCCGTAGCAATTCGTACACTCGTTCGGTAGGCCCAAAGAGCATAGATTAGCTGGTTACTCCAATCCTTACCATGCTTATTCACGGTTTTGCGAAGAATTTGTTCAATTATCTTATTGGATGATTCGGCTTGACCATTTGACTGAGGATAGTATGGTGTAGAAAATCGATGTTTGATATGATACTTCTCGAGGAATTTCTTCACGTCCTTGTTCTTAAATGATGTCCCATTATCTGAGATTATAGTAGAAGGTATCTCGAACTGAGAAATGATGTTTTCTAGAAGAAATTGACAAATCACTTCAGCAGTGGTAGAGCGAAGGGAAATAGCTTCTACCCACTTCGTAAAGTAATCTGTTGCGGTTATAATGAAGGTGTGTCCTTGAGATGAAGGAGGAGAGATTTTACCAATAAGATCCAAACCCCATGCGGAAAAAGGCCAAGAAGCTACTTGAGAACGGAGTTCTTGGGTAGGAGCATGAATCAGATTATTGTGTTGTTGACATTGATGACATTTTTTAACAAATGAAAAGGAATCCTTCTGCATAGTTTGCCAATAGTATCCCATACGAAGCAATCTATGAACCAAGGATTTGCCCCCAAAATGCCCCCCACAGGCACCTGAATGTGCCTCTTCAAGAGCAACAGGGATTTCCGACTTGTTAAGACAACGAAGGAGAAGACCATCATAACCCCTTCGGTAAAGGATATTAGAAAGAATGATATACCTAGCAGACAGCTTGCGGATTCTAGCCCTAGTGTTCCTATTAGCGGAATCAGGAAAGGTACCATCGGTCAAATATCTTACGATATGCGAGTACCATTCATCTGAGTCTATAAAATCACAACATGTTACCAAGCTAGAATCGTCTACAATAGCTGGAGAAATAAGGTTGTGAATAACAAATTTAAGATCAACCACATGGTCCTCTAAAGATACAAGAGAAGCCACACATGCCATTGCATCTGCATGTCGATTATCTTTTCGAGGAACAGGTTCCATAGTATAAGAATCAAAATTTTGTAATAAAGAGATAGCAAGGTCTTTATATTGTGATAATTTGTCTTGTTTTGCTTGATATATTCCTGTTACTTGTCTTATAATCAATTGCGAATCTCCATAGATATGTATGTGTTTTATGTTCAGAGCTAAGGCTGCTTTTATTCCCGCTATAAGAGCCTCATACTCAGCAATGTTATTGGTACACAGGAAATTTAGACGATAGGATAAGGGAATGGGTTTCTTTGTAGGAGAAATCAGAACAACACCTGCCCCCGATCCTGTACGACACTTAGAGCCATCAAAGTATAACTCCCAAGTTTCATCTTTCTCTATAGAAAGAATGAAGTCATCAGGAAAAGACTCAGGGTTAGGGAAGGAGAAAGGTGAAGGGGCCTCAACTAAGTGATCGGTCAACGCTTGTCCTTTAATTGCTCTTTGTGAAACAAATTTAAGGTCAAATTCAGTTAACATCATAACCCACTTGGCTAGACGTCCTGATAAATCAGTTTTAGAGAAAAGATGCTTCAAAGGATCAAACTTTACCATGACATGGACTTCTGAATTCAAAAGATAATGTCTCAATTTCTGAGTCGCAAATACCAAGGCCAAGCATTGTCTTTCTATCACAGAATATCAGGTCTCATAATCGAGTAAGGTATGACTTATGTAATAAACCGGACGTTCCTTACCATCTTTATCATGTTGTGCCAACAATGCTGCGAGAGCATGAGAGGAAGCAGCTGTATACAGAAGGAAGGGTTTAGAAGGTTCGACAGGTTGAAGAATTTGAGGACTAGCCAAATACACTTTTAAATCTTCAAATGCTTGCTGACAATCCTCATTCCATTGAAAAGTGATATCCTTTTTAAAAAGTTGAGTAAAAGGAAAGGTACGATCCACAAGCTGAGACACAAACCTACGAATAGCTTGAATATTTCCTTGTAAGCTTTTGAGTTGAGACACATTTCTAGGAGGTGGCATGTTGACAATAGCATCTATTTTCTTAGTATCCACCTCAATCCCACGATGCGAAACTATGAACCCTAATAGTTTTCCACTATCCACACCAAAAACACATTTTCGGGGATTCAAGCGCATGTGATATTTACGAATTCTTTCAAAGATTTGACGAAGGATTTTAACATGATCCATGCGAAGAAAGGATTTGGCCAAAATATCATCAACATAATCCTCTAAAATCTTATGCATATAATCATGAAAGATAAGGGTCATCGCTCGTTGATAAGTTGCACCGGCATTTTTAAGTCCAAAAGGCATCATTATCCAACAAAACGTACCCCAAGGAGTGGTGAAAGCAGTTTTGAATTGATCTTGAGGGTTAATAAAAATTTGATTGTAGCCTGAAAAACCATCCATGAAGGATAACAAGGCATGTCCTGTCGTAGAATCAACTATCATGTCAATGTTTGGAAGAGGGAAATCATCTTTTAAAGAAGCCTTATTTAGATCCCGAAAGTCAGTGCACATTCTTATTTTGTTGTCTGGTTTAGCCACAGCGACAATATTTGAAATCCATGGGGAATAGTCAATAGGGCGGATAAATCCAGCTTCCAATAATTTTTCAATCTCAGCCTTAACAAGCAGAGCCACCTTAGGATTCATTTTTCGAATCTTTTGTTTCACGGGCTTAGCATCAGGAACTAAGACAATATTATGAGTAACGATCTTAGGATCTATACCAGGCATGTCAGAATATGCCCAAGCAAAGATCTCAGGGAATTCATGCAATAGTTCTTCATATTGTTTTTGTTCCTCTTCATCCAAACATTTCCCAATTTTAATGACTTTCTCTTTATTGCAAGGGTCCATCTTAACATTAGTGGTGTCACTTATGAGAAGATTACTTTGTTGAGGAGTATCCTTTAACTGAGGGAATTCTTTCACAATCTCGTCATTATCAATCTCTTTTCCAAAATAGGCTTCAGTGTTCAAACAATAAGGGAGTCCCCTATTGTGATGATAACAAGGAAGAGTGTCATAGGCTCCCAAGAACTCAGCTAAAGCATCGTCGGTAGGGAAGACATCCAAAGCACAGGCGCACGAAGGATCCCCATCAATATACTCAGGATGTTGTATTGATAAAGATGTAGAAATAGCATTAACACTAA
This sequence comes from Cryptomeria japonica, assembly GCF_030272615.1. Lineage (NCBI taxonomy): Eukaryota > Viridiplantae > Streptophyta > Pinopsida > Cupressales > Cupressaceae > Cryptomeria > Cryptomeria japonica. The sequence goes on from NC_081407.1 coordinate 38,636,543, forward strand.
TGCATGGTCTTTTAGAAGCTTTAGTACGTTTGCAGGGATTAAAGCCAAGTCCAAAGGCATAATTGTGAAAATTAGTCTCTAGAGGAACTCTTATCCCTTGTTCATGAGCACCACAACCTTTTCCATGATACCCATGCTTAGCAAAAATGCGAAAACCACGACCATAACGATCAGCCATTTCAGGAAGAGAAGGTGGTTTTTCATAAGACAAAGAATCAAACTCTTCATAATTAGAGATGTGAGGAGAAGAAGTTTGAGAGGCGGCCACAAAATTATTACTCATAGATTCAAGTAAGGTTGATTGATTTTTAGTTTCTTCTTTCTTTTCAACTTTAATTTCTCTAGAAGGAACCTTATATTCACCCACAAAGGTAGGATTAAAATCAAGGGATCCCCAATCGTCGTCTTCGAGGATCTTCCCAGGATCAAAATCCTTCTTATGTGTAGTTTCAAGTTGAGAAGAATCTTCTCCAAGAGCTCCAGACTCATCCAAAGAATTTTGATCATCGGAGAGTGAGGATTCACCGATAGGTATCTTATTTAAAGATTCATCACTAGATGAGGACGGCTTAGAAGAACCCCCCTTAGAAGTGGATGTTTGCAAACAAGCTTGAAAATTAGTATCACCTATCAAGGTATATGTCTCATTGTTATAAATAAATTTAACTTGTCTATGCAATGTAGAGGGGACAGCTTGCATACTGTGAATCCAAGGTCTCCCCAGTAGCAAGTTGTACGTTAGATTTCCCGACATAACATGGATAGGTGTAGGCAAAGTAACAGGCCCCACTGTGATGGGTAAGGTGATAGTACCTAATGAAGTTTTAGCCACATTATCAAAGCCTCGAATAGGACGAGAGTCTGGTTCAATTAAGGATGTATCCACATTCATCTTATGCAAAAGATTAATGCTACACACATTAAGACCAGAGCCATTATCTACTAGTGTTCGCCTTATAGCCGTGTCTTTCATGATAACCACAATCATCAAGGGATCATATTGATGTTGAATTTCACTAGTAGGCAACTCATCTTGGGTAAACACAATTTGAGCTTTAGGATTCATCACAGAGTTAACCAAAGATGCTATATTACTAGATGTATTCGGTGGAGGAACATTCAAATCTTTCAAGGCATCTTGTAACATTCCATGATGAGCGGAAGAAGTTTGAATCAAATCCCAAAGGGATATCTTAGCAGGGGTAGCCTTAAGTTGTTCTATGAGATCATATTCCTTACTAAGAACTTGCGAAATACGGGGAGCTTGTGGAAGCACCGGTTGAGGATTCGGAAGGGAAACTGGGATAACAGGAGGAGGACTAGGTTGCCTATTATTTCTGGTGTGATAAGTATGGGCAACCGCATGATAACTCTCTCTAGTTATTTGCTTGGCATAATTATAAGGACTTATAGGTTTTCTTCCTTGCACAGTGATGATTGGTTTATTCAGAGTACGAAAGGAATCATGATCATACCCTCCTTGGACAGTAAGGAGAGGTGACTTAGAAACTTGAAAGGTGGGAGAAGGATAAGCTCCTTGGACTTCAAAGAGAGGCTTTTTATGCTCATTCAAGTTTATCATGTTAACTAATTTAGAAGTTTTGTTCTTGTTTAAAGATTTCGATAAAGCCACAAAGTCATCAAGAGCATCATCCAACAAAGCATGATCATATCGGTTGAAAGGTTTATCTTTTGATTCAAAAGGAGACATCTCCTCATAGAGGGGATTGTTGAAAACAACCATGTTACTAGATTTAGTGGAAGAGTTGATAGGAATGTACCCTTGAGAGGACTCATTCAACTTATGTTTCTCATCACAACGAAATGGCATAGTAACAAGGTTTATGAGTTTTTGGTAAAATGAAGGTTTGGCATCTTTAGGGTTTAAAAACTCATCTAAAGATTCATCTAATTCATCTTGGCTATACTCATAATAATCATCGAAAGCATGAACATTTTGCAAATAAAAATCTGACATTTTGAAAAGATTACACAAAACTTAAACACCCAATGCAAAGAAACACACTTTTTTTTTCTTTTCTTTTTAATGAAAATGAAATGAAAACACACTAAATCTAATGCAAGAGGAAGCAATGATAGGTTCACGTCGGGTTCACCAAAATGTGTGGGAGAAAAAGCGAGACTAGGTTAATCATGCCCTAATCCTACCTTTTGACACACATTACGGAATACGAAAGAGCCTAGAGATATCGCACAATTGGCTACTTCTTTTTGTGAAAGAGAGAGCCACGGGATATCTATTAGGATTTCTATTCCCTTGTTGAAATTGTAAGATCAAGTAATGCAAGTTCAAACCCTAATCCCAAAATGCAAGTATGAACTAATAACAAGATTGTAGAATTGAGATTAAACAATGAACAGCTGTAAATACAAGGATGAAATAAGAATGCAGATGTGTACCCGGAGTCAAAATCGGACTGAAAATGTTCGGGACGGGGGCACGGGCGCGACTGTCCTGAAAACTGCACCGGAAACTGCTGTTCTGCACTCTGAAACACTGTCGGGAAGCTGTCTGAAAGCTGTTTGTCCGGAGGACTAGGGCGCCCAGCGCCTCTGTCCCAGGGACCAGGGCGCCCAGCGCCCCTGTCCTGGCAGGACCAGGGTGCCCAGCGCCCCTGTCCCAGTCTTCTGCTCTGCAATTTGATACAGAGTGCTGTCTCGACCTTCTCTCTCCGGATCTGTATCCCGCAGCGTCGTCTGAATCCCGAAACCTGCAATGATATCTGAAAAAGGGTTTATGGGCGGCTATATAGGGTCTTGCCTTAGTCAAACCCCTGCTTCGGTGATTTCCACCTCCATGAATAGCCAAGTTGTTTTGTAAAATGTATTGTGTGTGCAGACCTAGTGTGTGTGCAAGGTCCTAAAATGCAAGAAAGCAAACTAGAGCAACCTAGAAAGTAAACCCTAATTGCTTGTAAATGATAACGTAAATGCTCTGAATCAAGATGCAAAGTGGTCTAAAGCATGAATAAATGATGTATTGAAGCTTATGCAAAGACATGAAAACAACATGAAATCATACCCAACCCTCAAGGGAGGGGTACAAGCCAATCTTCAGTCGGTAATCTCCTATTGTTCTTCAATGTCTTCCAAGCCCTAAATGGATGAATGGAATTGATAAATGCTTGATAGAGGGATGTTGTAAGATGTTGAAGTCTTCAAAGATCTGCTCTTTCGCTGCATATGAAGTTCCTGAAAACAAAATTCGGATCCTTTCAAATGAAGAAAGAGAGCTCTTATGTATGAAACCCTAGGTCGCAATTTCGTCTTTTGGCCGACCTAGAGATTGAATATCCTGCCAATTTCTTGAGGTTAAGCTTTATTTTATGATTGGATTGTGCTCCTAAAATTTCGGGAAAAATGTTCGGGACCGTGTGCACTCCGGGCGCCACGGTCCCGACAACTTTTCACCAAATTTTCAGGGCCGTCAGATATGATGATTTTAGAGAGAATCCCGAAGTTACAGGTGATTTCGAGATGTTTTGACCCCCGAAATTAAGCCCCCAAGCTCAGAATAGGGCCTAATTAGGGTTTTTGATTAAGTGATGTATTGGAGGAATAAAATGCGAAGGGCGCGCTTTAGTGAAAGGGCCCAACTTTATGATGTAGAGAATGATGAAATAGGACCTTTAGACCTAATTAATTTGATTAATTAAGTGCTAAAGGGGAAATGCAATGCAAAGTGCAACTGCGCCAAGGCAGGTGCTAAACTAGGTGTTAAATTGTACTGCTTTAGCAAGTGCGTACAATTTATGACGTTACAGTACCTACTAAGACTTTAAAAGGGGTTTATGGGGTTCTAAGGGGTCACACATGTGTGGCCCCTTAGGACCCCACATGACTCCTAACGACACCATATGACCCCGTAGGACACCATATGACCCCTTATGACACTATATGATCCTATGGGGTAAAATGGGGTTAATAGGGGTCATTAGGAGTCATAAGGGGTCTTAAGGGGTCATTAGAGGTCATAAGGGATCTTATGGTGTTGTATGGGGTCTTATGTTATACGTGCTAAGATGCTAAAAGGGGTCAAAAGATGTTTGCGGATGTATTAAGGGGTTGTCCATGTCTTTATAGCTCCTAGGGTACTAGGAGGTATGTTTTACCGATTATGACTTTAAAAGGGGTCATATGGGGTCCCATGGGGTCACACATGTGTTAGAACACACGTGTGGCCCCTTAGGACCTCATACATGACCCCTTAGAGCACCATATGACCCTATGGTTCTTTTAGGGGTCATATGGGGTCCTAAGGGATCACACATGTGTTAGAACACATGTGTGGCCCCTTAGGACCCCATATGACCCCTTAGGACACTATATGACCCTATGGTGTCCTAAGGGGTCATATGGGGTCCTAAGAGTATGTTGTACCTACTAGAAATTTAAAAGGGGTCATATGGGGTCGTAAGACGTCACAAATGTGTTAGAACACATGTGTGGTCCCTTCGGACCCCATATGACCCCTCAGAATACCATATGACCCTATGGTGTCCTAAGGGGTCATATGTCCATATGACCCTATATTATACCTACAAGGACTTTAAAAGGGGTCATATAGGGTCACACATATGTTCGAACACATGTGTGGCCCCTTAGGACCCCATATGATCCCTTAGGATATGATGTCCTAAGGGGTATGTTGTACCTACTAGGACTTTAAAAGGGGTCATATGGGGTCCTAAGGGGTCACACATGTGTTCTAACACATGTGCGACCCCATATGACCACGTATGACACTATATGTCCCAATGGGGTCATATGGTATCCTAAGAGGTATGTTGTACCTACTAGTACTTTAAAAGGGGTCATATGGGGTCCTAAGGGGTCACACATGTTTTAGAACACATGTCTGGCCCCTTAGGATTCCTTAGGACACTATATGATCCTGTGGGGTCATATGATGTCCTAAGGGGTATGTTGTACCTACAAGGACTTTAAAAGGGGTCATATGGGGTCACACATATGTTAGAATACATGTGTGGCCCCTTAGGACCCCATATGACCCCTCATGACACTATCCTAAGAGGTATGTTGCACCTACTAGGGCATTAAAAGGGGTCTTATGGGGTCACACGTGTTAAAACACATGTGTGGCCCCATAGGACCCCATATGACCCCTAACGACACCATATGATCCCTTATGACACTAGATGATCCTATGGGGTTATATGAGGTCAGTAGGAGTCACTAGGGGTCATACGGGGTCGTTCATGTCTTAATTGCTCCTAGGATGTACTAATGGGTTGTATGATGTCTTAAAAGGTCCTAGGATGTACTAAGTTCTCCTAAGTGTCTTAAGAGGTCCTAGTATGTGCTAAGGGGTCGTAGGATAACATTTTAACATCTAACTGTATATGTGTACAATATTTATAAATAATTAAGCATTAAAATCTTTTAACCGTTAAAAGATTTTAACGATTAAAATATTTTAACCATTAAATAATTTTAAAACTAATATATATTTTTTGATCCGTAATTGGCCGAAGCCTGAATAGCTTTGACTGGAGCTATGAACCAGTGGGGACACAGTAGGGGGCCCCATCCCCATTACATATCTTTGAATTATTATTATTATTATTATTATTATTATTATTATTATTATGTTTGATTAGGTTGACCCCAAGACCTTCCCCATCCTATGGAAGGCCAAGAGTCACAGCTTAGAATTCCACTTTAGATGTCCCTATTGGGAATTGAACTTGGGTCTCCATAGTGAGAACCTAGTGTTTTAACCAGTTAAGCTCAACCCCTTGAACTTTCATATTAATATATTATTAAGCACTAAAAAACTAATAAACTATACAAAATTATGAAAAAAAAAAACTAAAACATTAATATATTAACACTAATTTCTTTTCCCCCTTCTTCTCCTCGGTTGCTAAACTCTAAGCCAGTTAATGCAAAATGAGGGGAAAAGCCTTTTTTGCAGCTTATATAGCAAAGGGGTTCCGACCAGAAGGGTTCTGACCTGAACCCCTTTGCCACGTGACTGCCACGTGATTGCCACATTGGTCTAACCGAAATTGTTTTGGATGGAACGGTTTCGGTTGGATCATACGAATTAGCTCTAAGTGCAACATAGATCCATACTTTTACCTCAGAATGAGAGTCACGACAAAGATAATAGAAGACAAGATAAACAAGTGTTTAGAGGAACCTGCTTTAAGTGCGGAGGAGAAGGGCATCAAGCTTTTGAATGTAGGAAGACCGAGAATGCGAAAAGAACAACATTGTTGGAAGAAGACCATACCGGATCAGCTAATAAATCAGAAGACGAAGAATTGTTGGTAATGGGGAGTGCTTTGTGTCAAGCCGGAGATGATGAAGAGCCCTTGTAGAGAAGGAATTTGTTCAGAACCATATGTAAGGTATCCAGTAAGTCTTGTAAAGTTATAATTGATAGTGGTAGTTGAGATAATCTTGTTTCAGAGGAGATGATGAATAAGTTGAATTTGGAAAGGTTGAAGCACCCTAAGCCTTATTAGAGAGTATGGATTCAGGATGATCATAAGGTACTAGTATGTGAACAATGTTTGGTGAAATTAAAAATCGGAAATTATCATGATGAAGTTTTGTGTGATATTATGCCTATGGATATTTGTCATATCTTGTTGGATAGACCTTGGCAGTATGATAGAGAAGCAATACATGATGGAAGAAAGAACATATACACTATTATTGCAAATGGGATGAAGCAAAGCTTGTTACCTTTGGAGGAGCCTCTGAAAACTGAAGTTTATACCAATGCTAGAATCTATTTGGTGGATGGAAGGAAATTCCTACATGGAATGAGACATGATAATGTACGTTTTGCTATAGTTCCTAAGAAGACAGAAGATCCAGAGCATGAAGAAGAACAATCAAAAGAGATAAAGGAGTTACTGAAAAAGTATGCAAACATCATTTCAGATAATGTACCTAATGGATTACCCCCTGTGAGAAGTATTCGTCATTGTATGTCGACTAGATGTTACCATACACTAAAGAATACATGGCAAGAGACAAATTGTGCCATAAGTCTTACCACTCACACCTAAAAAGATGACTTTAAAAAAAGTTGAGTGCGGTGCAAATCGTCATGTTGATTGGTTCGTACATTGGCTAACAACACATGTTTATTCCTATTATTGGTCGGCGCAAGTTAGCAAGAAACATGGTTTCTATAGGAACTTTGAAATTGAGAAGATTGAAAACAAATCTTGGGTTTAAGCCTTGCAAATTCTAAATGGCCATGTTACATACAATGACATTGATGATCGTATAACATGGGTGACAATTGAAAGAAATCCTTGTTTTTTATATGAGGTGTGTAGCTCATTACCTGATCTATGTATGTGCTCTTGAAACTTTTCAATACATGGATACATGTGCAAGCATGTGATCAAGGCTAACTTGATGAGGGAGAGGCAATATATCTTTGACAACAACTTGCATATATAGGCCTTGATAATATTGCTACTACAATTGATTCTATAGAAGAAGGATGCATGCCCAATGTCTCTAATCATTTGGTATTTGACAAGTACGATTTTTTAATTCTATTCTAGTGCGTCATTATTTACAAAACACTTATGTTTCTATAGATGCCACAAAATTCGAATTGTCAAAATTAGTTTGATGATTTTGCAAATGAAAAAGGAAAGGATCACACTCAGTATAATAAACATAATTTTGACATGGTTGATAACATAGACTTTGGGAGCATGCAAGATACTATTGTAAGCACACAAGATTTTATTGGAAGCACACATGATAGTGACATCACACTTGTTTAGTTGTGTGCTATAAGCATTTTTAAGATTTTGGAATGCTATAATGTAATTTTGAGCATGTTACAAACATAATTATAATGTGATCAATATCCAATTAGTTGAATTGGAGGATGTGGAAAACTATTATAGAGAATTAGAATCTATGTACAATTTTTTATGTTTATTTTTCTATCGTATGGAACCATTAGTCCTCTCTAATCTATAGAAGTGATTTATGATTATATTTTATGCATGACTATATTAGCATGAGGTTGTATGTAGATATGTATTCTATGCTATCACTTGGTGATATATACATGTATGCTATGACAAAGCTCAAGATTAAGATAAGGATATAAGAGATAATGTTTATTGATACAAAATCATATGTTAAGATTGAAGGGCACTTGAACTTATTGATTTTGAAATACTTTAGTTAAATGATTATCTGATCATCTAGGAAGCCTTAGAAATGGTTTTATAAAAATTCTCTTAATGATGTTTTAGAGAGTTTTTTCACTACTCACGTGCATACTTGTCTACCAGAACATTTTCAACTATAATATCTGAAAAAATTCATTTTCTCATTATGCTTTGATGGATGTCCATGCCTTGTTCCAAAGCTCTCAATTTGGCACAGGCAGAGAGGATGCCAGCAAAAGTTATGAAATTTAACTTTACACCTGCTATGCTTCCACATTTTGGAAGCATGTCTATCTGACCAGTTTAACCACAATATTCTTCCATCCTTTACCTATAATATATGACAAAAATACCCCTTCCGCTATGCTTTGATGGATGTCCATACCCTGTTCCAAAGCTCCCATTTTGGGACAGGTAGGAAGGATATTGGCAAAGGCTGTGAAATGTGACTTTACACACCTGCCAATTGCATTTGCTTGAAAGATTCAACACCTTTTTTAATAAATCAATTTTGCGCATGTCCTGCAATCATGGAATTCCACGAGACGACATCTCTATGAGCATTCTGTCAAACAATTCATGTTCCTTGTCTATTCTTCCATATTTTGGATACATGTTTATGAGAATATTTCCAGGTACAATATCTGACTAAAAAATTATCAGCCAATGATGCTTTGATGGATGTTCATGCCCTGTTCCAAAGCTCCCATTTTGGCACAGTTAGAGAGGATGCTGGCAAAGGTTGTGGAATTTGGCTTCACAACTGCAAATTGCTTCTGACATAAATATCATTCCATTAGATGAACATCTCTGAGTCATTATGTTAAATTGTCTATTTCTTTGTCTATGCGTCCATGTCTATCCGGGCAGTTATACATGCCTTGTTTACGTTTCCACATTTTGCATACATAAGCAGTTCCAAATGCATTGTATATGCTTCCAGATTTTGCATACATGTTTGCCTGGGTAATTATACATGCTTTGTCCATGTTTCCACATTTTGTATGCATGGGCAGTTGAACGTGCATTGTATATCCTTCCACATTTTGGAAACATTCTACCTGGGCAGTTACAGCCACAAGATTTGACAAAAAAGTTTCTATCCTTTAGATATGACAAAAATCCCCCTTCCACTATGCTTTGTTGGATGTCCATACCCTGTTCCAAAGCTCCCATTTGGCACAGGTAGGGAGGATACAGACAAAGGTTGTGAAATGTGGCTTTAAATCTGCTAATTACATTTGCTTAAAAGTTTCAACAGCCTATCTAATAAATCCATTTTCTGCATATTCTGCAATCATGGAATTCATCTCTTTGAGGCATTCTGTCAAACAGTTCAAGTGCCTTGTCTGTTCTACACCATTTTGCATACGTGTCTAGCAGAGCATCTCCAGTACTATAACTCCTCTTTTCATTATGCTTTGATGGTTGTCCATGCCCTGTTCCAAAGCTCCCATTTTGGCAATTGGCATAGGCAAGGAAGATGCTGGAAAAGGTTGTAAAATTTGGCTTTATAGTCACAATTGTATTTTCATGAAATTATCTAGCCTTTTGAGCAAATCCACTTTGTGAATATCCTGCAATCCACGAGACTGCATTTCCTAAAGTTATGTTTTCAAAGTTTTCCAAGTGCATTGCTTGTTCTTCCACATTTTGAATACATGTCTACCACCGCAGTTGCAAATACAACATCTAACAAAATTTGTTTATCCTTTATGCTTTGAGGGATGTCCATACCCTATTCCTAAGCTTCCATTTTGGCACAACCAGGGAGGATGCTGGCAAAGGTTGTGGAATTTGGTATTACACCTGTAAATGGCATTTGGTTGAAAACAACCTTATTTCACAGGCCTGGAAATGAGGACACTCGCTGCCAATGAAAGAAAACCCAAAAAAGAAAACATTCGTTCCAGTTTTTTAATATTTCAATCTGTAATGCAAGAGAAACAAAGAAAACAATGTTGAACAATTTAAAACACTTATCAAACTTAAATTTAAAAATTGAAAAAATTACTTTCAAATTTAAGCTCTCAAGCAAATGCACAGAGTTTATCAGCTCTCAAGTTCCTGCATAAATAGATGGATGATATCCAGCCAGGGTTTTTCAAATGTTGATCAAATGTTGTTAACTTAGCTTAAAATGTCGATGAATGGATAGAAGCTCTCTCAAAACATTGATACAGGAAGTTCTTGTTTACTCTCAAAAGGCCGAATGATGAATGCACGGGGTACTTAATATAACTACCTAGGGATTTGGATTTGATACATATAGTGTATGTGCATACAACATTGAAAGTATACACGCAGGAGGTGGACTATTTAACAAGATGGTGCAAAGAAAGGTGATCTCATAGCGTTCTCCAGGTGTAGGGAATTCACAAAATGAATATGATGAAAGGGTATTAGAAACTCAAAGCATAAACCCAAGTTCTCAATTATTTGGAGCATCTTCTCTACTTATATAGGGTGGAATCTTTGGAAAAGAATGTTAGTCAATTTTGAGTGTTTAACACTTTTAAGTTTAGAAGTATAAGCTTAGTATGTGATTTAGCCATTTATAAACATTCATCGAAACATAAATAAATAGACATTTTTGACAAAACTATTATAATTGTAATTGTGTTGGTTGACACACATGCAAAAAAAGTGGAATCATGGATAGAACATAAATTCTCAAAGAGACTTAATATCATGGAATGCTATGATTTCAAGATAAGCACAAAATAGATACATTGAAAATGCTTCAGAAACTTTGAAACCGGGTATGGCCACACATAAAATCATAACTCACGACAACCATGTTAGTCATGCATGCAAAATGTGGAGCATGGATATGACATATGAACTATTTGATAGGATGCTTCAAAGGAATGTCTTCTCAGAGAATGCAGTGAATGCCATAAGCCAAACTCCACAAGCTTCTCAACATTCTTCCTACCTAAGCGCAATGAGAGCATTAGAACAAGCGATGAACATCCATCAAATTTTAGCATGCAATCTGATTTTGGTCAAATATTATAGTTAAGAATGCTATGATCGACATGTGTGTAGCATGTGGAAGTGTACAGTACACAATGTATAGGCTTTAAGACAAAACACGTTGAATAAATGTCATATCACGGAGCACCATGGTTGTAGCATATGCATAAAAGCAGATTTGTTGAACAAGCTTTGCAAACTTTCAAGCAAATGTGATATTGTTGCCATTCTACACTCTAATGAGAATAGTTGATGTTGGCATTGATGGCAACCAACTGGCAACCAACCGACAATAGGTTTCTACATGCCTGACATCACATATATCATACATCGACAGACACCGGCACTAGCAGACGCTTACACCGACATTCAGATTACATTGGTAACAAAGCATACCGACACTCAGGCCGACATAGGAAGAACTTTTGTTTATTGTAATATAATTATCTTTTATAAGACGACATGGTATATTGTAAAGACTCATAAATGTATAAGATGTTATAGATCATTTTGAAAGAGAGAGATATAGAAAAAAGTAGAAGGAAGATAGAGATGTATGGTAGAAGATAGTTGTTTAGTAGCAACAAAGGTTTTTGGTTGAGGTATCTATCTGAGCTTAAATCGGTACCAAACCTTGCATTAGAGATGTTGTTTTGAGTAGTACATTGTATTGGATTTAATTATCCATTTTGTAGTTAGTGAGACTCTTCTTTGAGCAGTGAGCTCTAGGCTGTTGGCCTCCTTGCATGTGCAGGCCCCTCTATTGTAAGTAGTATTTATTCATTGGCCAGTGAGTAAATATTGTGGGTCACAAATCCCACTGAGGTTTTTCCCATACCGATTTTCCTCGTTAAAATATCTTGTGTTATGGTGTGTTTCTATGTTGTCTCTATTATTTTTGTTTACTACATTTATTCTTACTTACCGATACACTGTTTTAGGTTGCAAAGTTATAAATAAGTTTAAATATTCAATACACTGGTTAGACACTGATTCACCCCCCCCCCCCCCTCTCACTGTCTGTGGGACTGCCATTGAATCTAACAATTGGTATCAGAGCCTGGTCCTCTATTTGTAAAAACCTAACAGCTTGAGGTAGATTATGAAACTGGTATAGATGGAGAACTTAAGAAAACAGTTGGAAGGAGCTCTTCAAGATTTTGATGTAGAAAAATTGAAGAATATCAAACTTGAAGATGATCTGAGGACTGCTAAGGAATTCATTAAAGGACTTCAGGAAAATCTGGTTATAGCACAAAATAAGAGAAAGAAACTTCATGATAAGATGCATAATGATGATGATGAAAAGGAAACTCTTAGAGACATTGCAAATAAGTTAAGGCAAGAGAACACTAATATGAAGAATGAAATGCAAGATATGACTATGAGGTTATGATAGCTCTGATACCAATTGATAGTTCTGATACTTAATGTTAAGTTCAGATGCCAAGCTAATAAGATGAGAGGGGGGGGGGGGGTGAATCATACAACCTTGATCTTCCATAAAAACAACAGATTCAACCTCGGTAACATATACTTTAGTAATATAACCAAAACTGCCAAACATGCAAACTCAAAAGCATATAAACATCATAAAACTCATAAAACTAGATTTAACGTGGAAACCCAAATAGGGAAAAACTACTGTGGGATTTCGGACCCACTAAGAAATATACTCTTCTAGAGTATGCTCGGTTAAAAGCAAATCCTGTTAAAGATTACAAACACATTGCTAGATGTGACTCGGTTAAGGGATTTCCCTCAGATCTGTTAGGATCTTCACCTTGTTAGAAGTGACCTTGTTAAAGGATTTCAAACACTCAATCAGAATGTCACCTTGCTAGAGGGTTTTACAAATAAGACTATTAAGTCCACTCGGTTAAGAGATTTTCTGTTACTTCACAAAATAACAGTAATAAAAATCTATCTGCAACTTCACATCTAAAATGCTAAAGCAGATTCTTAGTTGCTCAATACAATAGGACTTATCTTGTCCATCTGCTGGGCTCTATACTCTGTTATTCAAACAGGTCTTCAAGCTTCTGTGCTTGGTAATCACTATGTAGCATCCCTGTGCATACACTTGCCCGCATACATTGTTTATCAATAGTTCCTTATTTATAAACAATTTGCCAACCACTTAATCTCCTTGATCACATTTCCCATGATCAATCATAGCCATCAGATCTTCAATCTTGACTAGGTTCAATGTATCCTTCGATCTGAAAATGTTTTACCCCGCCTTGGAACTTGCATACATTTCTTGGAACTTGTGCTAGGGTATTGCAGTTCAATCTGAGTTGTAGATCTTCCTGCCAATTTTCCTTTACCATAGATTGTTTAACAATCTTCATGCATGACATACCAATCATTTAATCAGTTCCAGCTCATCAGCTTCCTTCATTAAATAATGCTTTTATTCATTCAATGCATTCTGTTACTACTCGGTTGCAACTCGGTAAATACTAAACTTCACTCGGTAGACATTCTGCCTTTATTAACCGATAGCGATAACCTTAGGGTTTACCGACTAGGTTCTTTGCTCGGTAACATAGTATAGTATTAACCTTACAATCAACAACATATGTAGGATATCAAAATAATCTAAACATCATGATCTCATCATTGTCTAACTCAGTAATAGTTGCCCATTGAATAACTTATTCCTCCCCTTATTCATCACATTCTGTCTGTGTCTTTTACCGACATCTTTATACTCATCAAATCATACTTCTTAAGATATGGCAACATCATACTGAATTAGAAAATCAATTTCTTGACATCAATGGCAAAATAATAATATTAAGATAGTAAACATCCTTGATTAGTTATATCCATAATCATCAACAACCTTCTCAATATCCTTATTGAAATGCCAACAATCTCCCCTTGTCTGTTATAATGCCAACAATCTCCCCCTTTGGCATTGATGGCAAAACCAATTGATTTGACCTAACTGAATCGGATTGCTGTGATATTCTGAAATGCTGAAATGCTCTCCCCCTGTCATCGGTCTTCTCCCCCATACATTAGTCTTCACCTCTTTTCTTCAGTCTTCTCCCCCTTTGACAACAATGCCAAAAAGTAAAGAACTAAAACATAATTTCTTCCTGTATGAAGTGATTTCCTGCTATTATGTGTCAACTTAGTCTCGGTCAGAGCATTTTGTCTTCAATTCCTGTTCCCTGTATTGTTTCCTATACTGTTTCTTGTACTATTTCCTGTAGAAAACATCCTAAAGTGTGTAAATTTGCGTCAACTCCTAAAAGATATTTTGTAGTGTCATTGAATTGATGCGTTCATTGAACTCGGTCAGTGGATGGAAGATAGGGGTAGGACCCCTAACTTACTTCTGAGATACGCAAAAGTGTCCCTTGGTAGTGGCTTGGTAAAGATATCTGCTATTTGTTCCTTTGTGCTAACATACTCCAACACCACTTTCTTCTCTTGAGCTTCTTCTCTAAGATAATGATATTTTATAGAGATGTGCTTTGTCTTAGAGTGCATAATAGGATTCTTTGAAATGTTAATGGCACTAGTATTGTCACAGAATATAGTTACTGGATCGGTAACTTTTTCATTTATACCTTCCAACAGTTATTTGATCCATGCTATGTTGGTACAATTCAATGTTGTAGCAACGTATTGAGCTTCTGCTGTTGACTGTGAAACGCATCCTTGTTTCTTGCTAAGCCAACTCACTAGTCTTTCTCCTAAAAAGAAAGCTACCCCACTTGTGCTTTTTCTGTCATCAATGTTGCCTGCCCAATCAGCATTAGTATAAACTTTTAAATCAAAGTGATTTACTTTCCGATATACTAAGCCATAATCCTTAGTGCTTTTCAAGTATCTGAAAATTCTCTTGATTGTTGTCATGTGTGTTTCCTTAGGATCTGCAAAGAATCTTGCAACTATACCTATTGCATGTGCTATGTCTGGCCTGCTGTGAACAAGATATTGTAGCTTTCCAATCATGGATCGGTAAAGTGTCTCATCAATAGATGCAGATTCATCATTCTTTGATAATTAGAAGTTGGTAGTCATAGGAGTATTTACTGGTTTTGAATCCTCCATTCCAAATTTCTTCAAGATTTCCTTTATGTACTTGGATTGAGTAATGAAAATCTCATGTTTCATTTGTAGTATTTGTAAACCTATAAAATACTTTATCTCACCGATTAATGACATCTCAAATTCTTTGCTCATTTCATTTCCAAAGTTCTTGCATAGAGAGTCATTTCCACAGAATATAATATCATCAACAAATATGGCTGAGATCAGTATTCCATTTTCATCATTCTTCATGTACATATTGTTGTTTTCACTTGTTCTTATAAAACCAATCTTGATTAAATAAGAGTGCAATCTTTCATACCATGCTCTAGGTGCTTGTTTCAGACCATATAAAGCTTTGTTCAATTTACATACCTGATCTTTATTCTTGTTTTCAACAAATCCTTCAAGTTGTTCAACAAAAACTTCTTCTTCTAATATACCATTCAGAAATGTAGATTTGACATCCATTTGATATACCTTGAAATTCTTGTAAGCAACATATGCCAACAATGTTCTTACTCCTTCAAGTCTAGCCACAGGTGCAAAAGTCTCACCATAATCAATTCCTTCTTCTTGGACATAACCTTTGCAAACTAGTCTTGCTTTATTTCGAATGACCTCACCTTTTTCATTCAACTTGTTTATGAAAATCCACTTTGTACCGATTATATTTTTTTCCTTCGGTCTTGGGACCAGTGTCCATGTGTCATTCTTCTTGATTTGATCAATCTCTTCTATCATAACATTTATCCAATCTTCACTGTTGAATGCCTCTTTCACTATTCTCAGTTCAAATTCAGATATCAGACGTGTTCTGTCTCATTTTGTTCCTTGTCATTACTGGATCATCCTTATCTCCTATAATCTGACTTGATGCATGATGTCTTCTGACATACTTGGCTAATACAGGCTCGGTAGACTCTGTATGATCTTCTTCATCACTCGGTAACTGGACATTCTCTTCATTTTCTTCAACAGTTCTCTTGGTAAGACTTGTCAATTGAACATAGACAAATTCATCATAATCCTCTGGTTCTTTGGAGTTTCCTTCATCATTTCTTTCTACAAATTCATCAATTTTCACATTTGCACTTTCTACTATTTTGTTAGATGATTTGATCAGACATTTAAATGCTTTGCTTCTAGAAGAATAACCTAGAAATGTTCCTTCTTCACTTTTCTGATCAAACTTTCCATTTCTATCATCTTTGTGTACATAGCATCTACTTCCAAAGATTTTGAAGTAACTTACATTAGGTTTCTTGTCATACCAGATTTCATATGGTGTCTTCAAAGTTCCTTTCTTTAGTTGTACTCGGTTCAGGGTGTAAACTGCTGTGCTTATTGCTTATCTCCAAAATGTTTGTGGCACTTTCTTTTCAATCATTAGGGTTCCGGCACAATCTACAATAGATCTGTTTCTCCTCTCAGCTATCCCATTTTGCTGTGGAGTTATCGGTGCAGAGACTTGTCTTTTTATACCATGATCATTGCAAAATAAGTTGAACTCATCAGATGTGAACTCTCCTCCTCTATCTGATCTAAGACATTTCAGTTGTCTTCCTATTTCATTTTCAACTCTTGCCTTGTACCATTTAAACATTTGAAAAGCTTATGATTTTTCTTTTAAAAACATTACTGACATCATCCTTGAGTAATCATCCACAAATAATATGAAATATTTATCACCATAATAACTTTGAACTTTCATAGGACCACAAAGATCAGTGTGCACAATATCTAAAATTCCCTTAGAAGTGTAGGACTTACTTGTAAAGCTTGATCTTATCATTTTACCCATCTAGCATCCTCGGCACATAGCATTCTCAGGTTTCTCAAGATTCGGTAGACCTCTTACTCGGTGCTTCTTGCTTATTTTGACCAGATTATCAAAATTTACATGACAAAACCTTTTATGCCATAACCAGGTATCATCTATCTTTGCATATAGACACTTGTTCTGAGTTGAGTCAAGGTGAAATGTGTTACCTTTTGTTTGTGTCCCGGTAGCAGCTAACTTTCCATTCTTGTCTTGAACTTTGACAATTCCTTTCTGAAATTCTATTCGGTAACTTGTATTGTTTAGCTGTGCTACACTCAACAAATTGTATTTCAATCCTTCAACCCAATAAACATCATTTCATCTTGCATTGTCAAGAAGTGTTATAGATCCTTTACCTTTTACCGAACATGGTGCATCATTACCAAATCTTACATAGCCTCCATCATAATCTTCTAGCATAACAAACTTGTGTTTATCACCTGTCATATGATATGAGCATCCACTATCTATGATCCAAAACTCATTAGTATTTATGTGAGATATTAGGGCTTTTTCTTCATACCTTTCTTCATCTGATCCATCTTTGATAGCCACATAAACTACTTCCTCTGTATCAGTTTCATCTAATTTATCATCATTGGATTCCTCATCAGCTATTAAGCATGACTTTCTATCTCTTCTTCTGAAGTCTCGGTGTCCTCTGTAATGATTATCTTTTTGTCTATCATCTTGGTAATCTCTCTTTTCAGTAGATTCTTTGTCAGGATAGTTAGAAGCCATATGCCCGATCTTATCACAATTGAAACATTTCAAAGGTAGTTTTCCTTTATACTTACCTTTGCCTCTCGGTAACCTTTTGGCTAATAGTGCTTCAAACTCTTCTTGCTTTTTGATTTCCTCATATAGTTTGTGTACTTCTTCCATGTTCTTGCGAAATCTTTCACTTGCTCCACTGTGATCCCCTTTAGTGTACTTACTCATTATATCATTGTAATCATCAGATTCGCCAATATGAAAAGAACTAAATGCAGATTCAACTTTATTTACCGAAGACCCACTATTATCAAAGTTACTTAACTCAAATGCATGTAGCTTACCAATAGTAGCATCTAAAGAAACTGGCATATTGGGTACAAACCTTAATTCATTGATTGCAGAGACTTGGATTGCATAAGCTGGTAGAAGGGTTCTTAACAACTTACTTGTTATATCTTTTTCTTGAATAGTTCCACCTGCTCCTTTGATTTGATTGACAATCTCCTTTAGTCTTGTACTGTACTAGGTTATGTTCTCACCTTCATTCATCCTCATAGATTCAAGTTGTCCTCTTAGACTATCCACTTTTGCTCTCTGAACATGTTCATCACCGCCATACACAGATATGAGCTTGTCCCACATTGCCTTTGCACCATTGCAGCCTTCTAGATCATTAAACTTTGAATCGGTCAATGCAGATGTTATTTCAATCATCGTTTGGATATGTTCTTGCTTTGCTTTTATCTCTTCCATTGTCAATGGATAGGTTCTCGGTGTAATGAAATCATTCTCTAGATAATATACATCATATTCTCCAACTCCTGATAGGTACAACTTCATCATTTTCTGCCATATAGAGAAACTTGACTTGTTCAGCTTCGGTGCATCCCTCTTATACATCTTTGGATCTTTGCCTCAAGTACCTTAAAAATTTTCCTTCCGGAGTCCAAAGCTCTGATACCAATTGATAGTTTTGATACTTAATGTTAATTTCAGATGCCAAGCTAATAAGATGAGAGGGGGGGGTGAATCATACAACCTTAATCTTCCATAAAAACAAGAGATTCAACCTCGGTAACATATACTTTAGTAATATAACCAAAACTACCAAACATGCAAACTCAAAAGCATATAAACATCAAAAAACTCATAACACCAGATTTAACGTGGAAACCCAAATAGGGAAAAACCACTGTGGGATTTCAGACCCACTAAGAAATATACTCTTCTAGAGTATGCTCGGTTAAAAGCAAATCCTGTTAAAGATTACAAACACATTGCTAGATGTGACCCGGTTAAGGGATTTCCCTCAAATCTGTTAGGATCTTCACCTTGTTAGAAGTGACCTTGTTAAAGGTTTCAAACACTCCATCAGAATGTCACCTTGCTAGAGGGTTTTACAAATAAGATTGTTAATTCCACTCGGTTAAGAGATTTTCTGTTACTTCACAAAATAACAGTAATAAAAATCTATCTGCAACTTCACATCTAAAATGCTAAAGCAGATTCTTATTTGCTCAATACAATAGGACTTATCTTGTCCATTTGCTGGGCTCTATACTCTGTTATTCAAACAGGTCTTCAAGCTTCTGTGCTTGGTAATCACTATGTAGCATCCCTGTGCATACACTTGCCCGCATACATTGTTTATCAACAGTTCCTTATTTATAAACAATTTGCCAACCGCTTAATCTCCTTGATCACATTTCCCATGATCAATCATAGCCATCAGATCTTCAATCTTGACTAGGTTCAATGTATCCTTCGATCTGAAAATGTTTTACCCCACCTTGGAACTTGCATACATTTCTTGGAACTTGTGCTAGGGTATTGCGGTTCAATCTGAGCTGTAGATCTTCCTACCAATTTTCCTTTACCATAGATTGTTTAACAATATTCATGCACGACATACCAATCATTTAATCAGTTCCAGCTCATCAGCTTCCTTCATTAAATAATGCTTTTATTCATTCAATGCATTCTGTTACTACTCGGTTGCAACTCGGTAAATACTAAACTTCACTCGGTAGACATTTTGCCTTTATTAACCGATAGCGATAACCTTAGGGTTTACCGACTAGGTTCTTTGCTCGGTAACATAGTATAGTATTAACCTTACAATCAACAACATATGTAGGATATCAAAATAATCTAAACATCATGATCTCATCATTGTCTAACTCGGTAATAGTTGCCCATTGAATAACTTATTCCTCCCCTTATTCATCACATTCTGTCTGTGTCTTTTACCGACATCTTTATACTCATCAAATCATACTTCTTAAGATATGGCAACATCATACTGAATTAGAAAATCAATTTCTTGACATCAATGACAGAATAATAATATTAAGACAGTAAACATCTTTGATAAGTTATATCCATAATCATCAACAACCTTCTCAATATCCTTATTGAAATGCCAACAATCTCCCCTTGTCTGTTATAATGTCAACAATCTCCCCCTTTGGCATTGATGACAAAACCAATTGATTTGACCTAACTGAATCAGATTGCTGTGATATTCTGAAATGCTGAAATTCTCTCCCCCTGTCATTAGTCTTCTCCCCCATACATTAGTCTTCACCTCTTTTCTTCAGTCTTCTCCCCCTTTGACAACAATGCCAAAAAGTAAAGAACTAAAACATAATTTCTTCCTGTATGAAGTGATTTTCTACTGTTATGTGTCAACTTAGTCTCAATCAGAGCATTTTGTCTTCAATTCTTGTTCCCTGTATTGCTTCCTATACTGTTTCTTGTACTGTTTCCTGTAGAAAACATCCTAAAGTGTGTAAATCTGCATCAACTCCTAAAAGATATTTTGTAGAGTCATCGAATTGATGCTTTCACCGAACTCGATTTGCTATTTGTTCCTTTGTGCTAACATACTCCAACACCACTTTCTTCTCTTGAGCTTCTTCTCTAAGATAATGATATTTGATAGAGATGTGCTTTGTCTTAGAGTGCATAACAAGATTCTTTGAAATGTTAATGGCACTAGTATTATCACAGAATATAGTTACTGGCTCGGTAACGTTTTTCATTTATACCTTCCAACAGTTGTTTGATCCATGCTATGTTGGTACAATTCAATGCTGCAGCAATGTATTTAACTTCTGTTGTTGACTGTGAAACACATCCTTGTTTCTTGCTAAGCCAACTCACTAGTGTTTCTCCTAAAAAGAAAGCTCCTCCACTTGTGCTTTTTCTGTCATCAATGTTGCC
The DNA here is from genome assembly GCF_030272615.1 of Cryptomeria japonica. Lineage (NCBI taxonomy): Eukaryota > Viridiplantae > Streptophyta > Pinopsida > Cupressales > Cupressaceae > Cryptomeria > Cryptomeria japonica. The sequence goes on from NC_081407.1 coordinate 38,657,546, forward strand.
TACCCAATCAACATTAGTATAAACTTTTAAATCAAAGTCATTTCTTTTCTGATATACTAAGCCATAATCCTCAGTGCTTTTCAAGTATCTGAAAATTCTCTTGGTTGCTGTCATGTGTGTTTCCTTAGGATCTGCAGAGAATCTTGCAACTATACCTACTGCATGTGCTATGTCTGGCCTGCTTTGAACAACATATTGTAGCTTTCCAATCATGGATTGGTAAATTGTGTCATCAATAGATGTAGATTCATCATTCTTTGATAATTTACAGTTGGTAGTCATAGGAGTACTTACTGGTTTTGAATCCTCCATTCCAAATTTCTTCAAGATTTCCTTTTTGGCTATAAAGCACCAAAAATCCCTCATTTCAACTCACCAAGCATTCAAACATTCATAGAGCACGAAACTGAGCAAGGGCATCCTAAGGCAGAGTTGCAAAGTGATTTTCAGGAATTTAGAGAACTTCAGTTAGGAGGTATCTATCATAATGGCAACCTCATCTTCTGTTCTTGAGTTTATTGCAAAACCTATCATTGTTGAAAATGCCAAAAGCCCTAGACCCGTGTTTAAGATTATCCCCGAGATTGCAAAGAAGGATGATTCTATCGGAGCTTTTTCAAAAATTCCGAAGGGTGTAGCATTTGCTGAAGACCCTAGAATCTACATACATTGCAACATAGAAAACCTAGGGACTTAGGATTTGAAGAAAATATTTAATGAGGTCATTACCGATGAACAAGGTGCAATTAAACCTGAACATAAGATTGTGGAAGACTTAGGTTTTGTAGAGATTTTGAACATTCCTGAATTTCCCAAGGAAGTTGTAAGACTTGTATTAAGTAGAGTCAATGGAGAGTTCATATGGTTAGAATCTGTTTGCAAGATAACCAAGGAAGCAATTAAGGCAGTGATTGGTTTACCTTCAATCGGTAGTAGGCCTGATAAAACCAAGAAAATACCTAACAAGGGAGTTATGGAGTTAACCGGAGCCACATGTGATAGCAGGTCACTTAGAGTCAATGATGTCAAGGATACAAATGTGAGATATATTAGTATGGTACTCGATTATAAAGCAACACATGCCAATAGACTGAATTCGGTTTCTAGCCTTTGTATTCATAGTGCATATGAGATGGTGAACACTAATACTAAGATAGATGTTTGTGAATGGCTCAAGGATGAACTGATTGACAATTTGAAGAAGATTAGGGGAGATAAGAAAGGCACTTTCCATTTTGGGAACCTTCTAGTATGCTTAATGCTATATTTCACCAAAGAGATACCCGACATAGGTCACAAGGATTTTGGTTATGACATCCTGGTAGGAAAACAAATACATGAAGCTTTCACTGGTATGGGCACTAACTGTGATAAGAACATTGTAGATTACTTCAAAACATTTCAAACTAAGATGAGAGCGAGAGAGAGATTACCACAAAGCATAGTTGATAAGTATGACAACCAAATCTGTTTTGTCATTAAGTGAGATGAGAATTGGATGGAAGCAGTAAGCCCTAGAACTATTTGGGTTGCTGAGATGGGTTATGAGGTAGACCTACCTATTCTGGAAACATATGCAAAAGCTCTACTTGATTCATTGAGGGAGCCATCTAAAGGAATATTTGGTAATGCAGAAACCATTGCAAGTAATGTATCTATGTAGAAAGAAAGGAAGAAAAGAGATAAATTTATCAGAGATGCCTCTAAGAAGGCCCGTGAAATAAAGGAAAATGTCATGAACATCAATGGTATATCAGCTAGTGAGCTTAAAGGACTGCAACTGGAAGCACATGTTTCACCGGTTGTAACATCTTCTGATACTGACAATGGCAAGGCTGCTGATTTTAAGAGAGTGGAAAGGAAAAGGAAAACCCCACCAGTACCATCTCCTTCACCTAAGAAAACAAGGACACTAAGGAAAAAGCAATAGGCAGTTAGGGAACCACAGAATAAGCTTACACCAAAGAAGAAATAGACACCGGTTACCCCTACACTGGATGATCTACTGAATGAGATTACATAGGAAGGTAATCCAGTAAATGTAAACAAATGGTATAATTCTTTTAAGGATTCTGACAAACAAACCATTGAAGAAAGCATTATCCTACATTTGGATATATACAAGAAAGTTTTGATAGAAGTGATTGATGATTTACCTAGTGATTTATACTTGAGATTAGAAGCTAAAAGGCTATTTGTGATGGAACAGGACAAGAAGTTGAAAGTTGAAGCACTCTTGGCTGTACATCTGGTAAATTCTAGAGAAGAGATAGATGAGCTTATATCTGAAGCTAACCGGCCAATATTTGTTAGTGGACATCGATAAGTAAGCCTAATGGCTAGAAGGGTTAAGGAAATTGCAAATGAGATTGCAGATAAATGGGACATATTTTTTGTTGAGAAGGAAAAGCAAGAGGAAAGAAATAGGCCGAAAGTGGAAAAGAAATTCAAGGTATATCAAAAAGACAAGGGAAAAGGTAAAATAGGTGGTCTACCTTCTATAAAAGTAACATATAACATCCCTCCATAGGCTTAGGACACCCCTCCTCTAACCTCAACATAACCAGTTCATACAGCTAATCCACCGGATATGGCTACTGAAGGTATAACTCATGATGATATTAACCTGGAGTTAGAAATACTCTTTAACATGAATGTGGATACACAGAATATAAACATTGTGGTGGATAGAGAGACTGCAGAAGTTAAGGTAGATGATCTCAAAAATAGCAAGATCTCAGAGAATCCAGCACAGACTATTGACTCTCAGGAAACTAAGATACCGGCTCAAGCAGAGCAACTAGAGAAACCAACAAAGGATAAGGGAACCAACTCATGGCAAACAGAATCAGAGAAATCGACAGTTGTACTGACTGAGAAACAATCTAAGGTAGAGGTTTATGTTAAGTTCAGGAAACCGACAGTTGCAGAGGAGCTTAATCAAACTGAGAAACCATTAAAGGTAGAGGTACATACACAAATAGGAAGAAAATATAAGTAAAGTGGATGCATCTGATGGAAATAAAGAGGATGTAGTGAAGGTAATTGGTCAAACATCTATTGAGAAGAAACCCACAACATAACTGAGCACATTTACAGGTGAATTCAGACCCACTAACATCACAGAGGTTCTATTGGATTCTATTAAAAGGATAACTGATTGCAGTGCCTTAGCATTTAAGGCAATTGATAGCACCTTACCTATCCTAAAGATGATTGCCCCTAATTGTATGATAGATCACATTAATGATTCTTTAGGTAAATTGGACACATTGTCCAAATTCATTGCTGATAATGTAATAACCATAGATAAGGTGAATGAGGATACCATTAAGGAGAGATTTTAAAAAGAGAAAAATACATTCTTTGAGAACACCATAAAGAAATGTACCGATCACTTGAACACACTTTTACCGGTACTTAATTCTACAATTTTGGAGTATAAGGAGTTATATAGAGAAGCATGTAAACCTCACTTTTTGACAAAGGACATTGATGAGGAGATTAAAAAGACACAAAAGGAAATTGATGACATTGCGAATTATATAATAGGTTCATCTGGACTTATATTAGTTTTTGAGTAAGAAATCGCAGTTTTTGAGGAGAAGTTGGAGAAACTTGAGAAAGAGAAGGCAAGGATAAGGTCCAATGCCTGGGAACTCAAAAGTAAACTTGGTCCAAAATTGGACAATCTTATTACTTAGAGAGTTGAATTATCTAAGGCAACAGTACAAGGAGAGCGATCACTGGAGCAACAAATGCACTCTCTCATCGGTATGATCCAGTAGACTGAGGCAACTCTAGCTGACCGTGATAAGTTTACGTAGAGGTTGAATCTAGTTTTGGCATACATTTTTTAGATAGTAACCAAGCAGTTACAGACCTTGAGGTAGCATTTTTGTACTCTTTTGATTATTTATGACATCCTTTGTCATTGATGTCAAAGGGGGAGTAGTGGAGAGGAAAATGCATGTACATAGGAGATCACTTGCTCAGGGGGAGCACACCTTTTTGGATTTCAGTTTTGGGATAACAATTTTGGATTTTTCTCATGAGTGTTGCCATCAATGCCAAAGGGGGAGATTGTTGGCATTCTACACTCTAATGAGAATGATTGATGTTGTCATTGATGGCAACCAACTGGAAACCAACCGGCAATAGGTTTCTACATGCCTGACATCACATATATCATACACTGGAAGACACCGACACCGACAGGCGCTTACAACGGTATTCCGATTACATCGTCAATAAAGCATACCGGCACTCAGGCCGACATGGGATGAAATTTTGTTTATTGTAATATAATTATCTTTTATAAGACGACATGGTATATTGTAAAGACTCATATATATATGAGATCTTATAGATCATTTTTAAAGAGAGAGATATAGAAAAAAGTAGAAGGAAGATAGAGATGTATGGTAGACGATAGTTGTTTAGTAGCAACAAAGGTTTTTGGTTAAGGTATCTATCTGAGCTTAAACCGGTACTGAGCCTGGCATTAGAGATGTTGTTTCGAGTAGTACATTATATTGGATTTAATTATCCATTTTGTAGTCAATGAGACTCTTCTTTGTGCAGTGAGCTCTAGGCTGTTGGCCTCCCTGCATGTGTAGGCCCCTCTATTGTAAGTAGTATTTGTTCATTGGCCAATGAGTAAATATTGTGGGTCACAAATCCCACCGAGGTTTTTCCCACATCGGGTTTCCTCGTTAAAATATCTCGTGTTATGGTGTGTTTCTATGTTGTCTCTGTTATTTCTGTTTACTGCATTTATTCTTATTTACCGGTACACTATTTTGGGTTGCAAAGTTATAAATAAGTTTAAATATTCAATACACCGGTTAGACACTGATTCACCCCCCCTCTCAATGACTGTGGGACTATCATTGAATCTAATAGATATAGCATCAAGTTCCTTAACTTTCTCCAACACACTACCACATCAAAATGAAAGTTCTAAAATAGTGTAAAGGCACTCATCAAAGCATACGAGTTTTAGATATAATGTTGTTGTTGTGAATATCCCGAGTCAAGACATGTACTTAAAAGTCATTGAAGAGAGGGAAATAAATATTTGTTGTTTTTATAGTGAAGAGTTAGCTATTGCATTTGGTTTGTTAAACATGACCCTTGGAATAGCTACTAGAGTTGTTAAGAACCTTCAAATATGTTTGTTATATCTCAACTTTCTAATATGATTGTTATATCTTAAAACACAATTAATGTTCATATATATAATAGTTGAGATTCCTAGTGGGTTTTCAACTCTATGCATGACTCTCACAACAGATTGGGTATCTAGAAAATAAGATACGTTTAACTTGTCAAATTGATACTATTTTCTTAATATTCATACATTATAGAAGACCACCTCTTGCAGAATCAATTGTCGCCCTTTCTTTGGATATGTGCATAGTATACCAAATATGAGACAATGTACCTCATTTTACAAAAGTATAAGATTAAACTTTACAAAAGAATAGGTATTTTCAAGAATAGGTTATTGATTTTGAATTTAATCATTCTCGGATTATTATTACTTCTACATATTTTCAAAGTTCTTATATCTTCTAATGGGAAAAGAGACCTATATAACTATAATATCTGTTACAAAAAGTTCAACTTGTGTATTCTCTCGGTGATCATGCTCCTTGATATGCTAAACTTGAGCACATGTGAAATAAACAAAGAAATTTTTGGAATTGGTGATCTAAATATTCCCGATTCTTTCACTTTTTGAGCTATAGGGTCATGTTGGGAGCTTCTTTGACTCATCATCAACTTTGGTTGCATGCAATCTTCCTCTCTTAATTATTTGTGTCTCCTCGATGGTAAGTTTTTGCAAATGTGTTGCTTGCACATTCCATGGTGGACATATTTATGAATTTTGCATTTAATATGAGATATTTTTTAAAATGACAATATTCCTCCAAGATGGTTGATGAAATATATAATGTGGTAATAAGATGAATGCATAAGAATTGATCATACCACATATAAGTTTCCTCATTATTCAAAGGAACTTTTATAATCATAAAATGGAAGCATGTCTAGAAGATGTGATTGGAATGTATATTCTTGAAGATTGATTTGTTGTCAAGCAAATAAGTCATGGATTGGAGGAAGAAACAGTGCTTTTCTGAGTCCAACTCAAAACTTTAAGTTACAAGTTTCAAGTTGTCTTTTTAGAAAAGTGACTTATTCCACTCATTATAAGCAAAAGTTGGGAAATTAACCTTATTTTTGGAAGAATGATGTAAATCCTAACTCAGCAAGTAGTTGCTAGGTACTTATTGGGTGGTTATCAAGAGGAGGCCTATAAATACAGGTTATTTTGTATTGTAAGGATGCTTTATACAGAGAGGAGACTTTGGAGAACATTTTAGAGAGATTGTATCAGAGCTTTTGGCTTGACACTTGTACCCTATCATTTTTTAGACTTTTATATTCTCAAAAAGATAATAAAGAATTTGCTTTTGGTTTGTATGTCCTAAATGTGTTGCTGAGTTATTATTATTGATTTCTTGTATGTTAAATTGGTAATCGCTTTGTATATTTATGAAATCAATTAGTTTTCGATTCAAATGATATATGTAATAGATGAAACACAATCATACTTTTGTATCTTGGTTTGAATGTGATGAGATAACTTGTTTTTTCATATGTTGAGATTCTTTATCCTTCTTTCATCATTGCATATCAAAGTTTATTTTTGCTAAACACCCTCTTTGTAATTGTTATTAATTGTGAAATTATTTTTATGTTTGCCAATAGGGTTTCTATAATTATTTTCCTTTTAGTTTTATCTTTTCTCATTTTTGTACTTTCAGGTTAAAAGTACACAAAATTTTCAAAACCCCATCATATTAGGGAGTTGACCCTCTCAAATCTTGAGAAATACTGCAATTTCATAGAACTCTCTCCAATTGTTGAAGCATTTGTCATTGCCCATTGGGAGGAGTCACTTTGAAATTCGCAATGATAAATATATTTACCAACAAGATGGGTTATTTAGAAATATGGATTAGAGATTGAAAGTTTTTAAGTTTGCTGGTGTTTCTGTTGATGGGAAGAGGTTCATCAAAGCTATTACAAATAATCCCTTGTATTTATTTGTAGATTGCTTCATAGTTTCTCTAAGTTGTGGCTTGGGGTTGGCTCTATCCTCTGAGCAGTACCATTTGATCAAGTTGATAGACTTATATCGACCCCAATATTTGTTTGGAGTGTGCTCCTTCTATATTGGTTGAATCACTCCAAATTTTAAGGATATCTAAGGTGTTGTTTATCCACTACAAAATTGTTGTGTAGGGCCTAACTCAATTTTGTCTGTCATGTTGCTCATGTCTACTTCCTCTTAAACGTACATGATTTGGCACAATCAAGTATTATGCTATTTATTTATGTTGGATTAAGTCAAAATAGAACTATGCATGTGTCTTGCATCTTTAGCTAGTTGACAACAGTAGTCAAATTTTATTCAAACTATATGGCTACCTGTCCTTCATCATCAGTGTGTTGTCCATCATTTCCAGTTAGATGTTAATCTACAATAGTTTGTTGTTAATCTGCATAGAACATTCATAGGAAATTTGTTTGGGTTAAATGTTGTATAAATATGCATTACATTGTCAATAAAGAAAGAATCCAATCCCTCTATTTATGTGTGTTTTGTTTATGTTCTGTTTTGCTACTCTATTTCTCTATTTATTACTTTGTTTTTCTAATTTCTGAGTTGGTATTATAGCCAACTTTGAGAATTATAGAGTGCTAGCATATGTTAGTCATCAAAGGTGTCTTGTTGAGAAACAAAGAACATTGAAGGAGTTGCAAAGAGGAAGTGTTGTGCCTTAGTTTGTTGTTGAAGAGTGTTGATTGTGATAGTGTCCAAGGTGACTAAGAAGTGTTGGCTTCAAGGTGTAAGAAATTGGGAAAAGTTTCACTTTGTTGATTTGTTTTTTAAAATATGGCAAATCTTTCAAATACTTATCTAACTGAATCAAATAAGTTAGATGGTTCCAATTATGTTAATTGAAAGTTAAAGATGCAGACTTTAATGGAAGGATACAATATTTGGAGCATTGTAAATGGCACTGAGGCTAAACCTATAGCACCACCTGATGTTGTTAAAGATTGGGAGAAAAGAGAATCCAAAGCTAAGATTCTCTTGCGTATGTTAGTAAAGGATTCATTTATCCCTCATATTAGAGATATCTCTACCTCTAAAGATACATGGACACCATTGAAAGGTTTGTATGAGATTACAAATACAAACATAATTGTGTTTCTAAAGAGTAAATTGCTTTCTATTAAAATGGAAGTAAATGAAAATATTAGTGATTATTTATCCAGAATTAAGGAGTTAAGGGATATATTAGATGATATTGGTGAGCAAGTCTCTAACAATGATCTAGTTACAGTTACTTTGAATGGGATGGTTAGTGGTTATCATGTCTTCATTAATAGCTTAGCTACAAGGGAAAAGTCATCTTCTTTTGAGAACTTGGCAAGTATCCTCCTACAAGAAGAAGAGAGGAAGAAACACGTGGACAACAAAATTCAGACTGCAGATTCAACTTTGATGGTGAAAGACAAGAAGCCATTCAAAGGAAAGCAAAGGTCAAAGAACAAAAGAGGAGGTAAATTTGAGAACCAGAGGTATAAGGAAGACAAAAGGTATCAAGAAGGGGCTTCATCCAAATCAAATGTAAAGGAAAATAGAAATTGTAATTATTATGGAAAACTTGGGCATTATGCTTATGAATGTTGGAAAAAGAAAAAGAATGAGTCCAAAAACAACAAATATGAGGGTAATTTTGTAAATGGTGAGGATGAAATAAGTGATAACCTTCATGATTTAAAGTTGTTTATTTCTGATGTTGCTCTTTCAACTTAAATAGATGAATGTAATAACTAGTTTATAGATTCAAGGGCATCTATTCATATGTCATGTCATAGAAATTGGTTTACAAATTTTAATGAGAAAAATGATGGTAGTAAGATCTATTTAGGAGATAATAGGTCTCATGATGTCAAAGGATATGGTGATATAAGTGTGCAACTACCTAATGGATATGTAAAGAAACTTTCTAATGTTATGTATGTCCCAGGAATTAAGATGAATTTGATTTCAATTTCAGCTATTATTGATCAAGGTCTTAAAGTTGAGTTCTTGAAAATAGGTTGCCAAGTAAAGTATATGAAGGATCATTGTAATGTGATTGCAGAAGGTATTAGAGCAGGAGGTTTGTATAAACTTGATGTGAAAGTGGACATCCATCAAGCATTGGCTTCTACATGTGTATCCATCGAAGAGCTATAGCACAATAGGTATGGTCATTTAAATCTTAAGGAACTTATTACTCTACAAAGAAAAGAGGGTGCAAGGTCTTCCAGCTTCAAAGGATGAACAAATTAGTTGTGATGGTTGTGCATTGGGTAAACAACATAGAAATGAATTTGCACAAATGTCTAATCAAAGGCAAAGGGTTATTCTTGAAATAATACATTCAGATGTGTGTGGTCCTATACAAACTCAATCACTTGGGGGAGCTTCTTAGTTCCTTATATTTATGGATGGTTGCACTAGATATACTTGGGTGTATTTCTTAGAAAATAAGAGTGAAGTGTTTGAATATTTTAAAGAATTTAAAAGTATGGTGGAAAAACAAACATCTCACAATATTAAAATTCTTAGATTAGATCAAGGGGGGAATATACTTCAGATTTTTTTTTGAAATATTGTAAACCTAATGGTATTCTTAAGCAGTAAATAATTGCCTATAGTCCAAAACAAAATGGTGTTGCTGAAAGGAAAAGCAAAGAACCTCCCTAACAATTTGTGGGCTACAATTGTTTATTTGTTGAATAGAAGACCTACAAAGTATCTAGCAAATAAAACTCCTTATGAAGCTCTTATTGGTGTTAAACCTATTGTTAGTCATTTGATAATTTTTGGAAGTAAGGCATTTTGTCATATTCCAAAAGAGATTAGAAGAAACCTTGATGCACAATCTATCAAATGTATTTTTATTGGTTATTGTGTTGATCATTAGGCTTACAAGATGTCATATTTCATGTGTTTGCAAATGATTATGAGGATACTTTTGCACCTGTAGCTAAAATGAATACTATTAGACTTATGATTGCACTTGGTACTAAGTTTAATTGGGATCTCCATCAAATGGTTGTTAAGTCAACATTTTTAAATGGTTATTTAAAGGAAGAAATTTATCTTGTTCAGCCTAAAGGCTTTGTAAAGAAGGGAAAAGAACATTTGGTATGTGTGTAGGGGAAAAAGTGAGACTAAGCAAACAAGTCCTAATCCCACTCTCATGTACACATTGTGGAATATGAAAGAGCCTAGGGAGGTAACACACTCTGGCTAATTCTTGTGAGGATGAGAGATCCAAGGATTACCTCTTAGGGTTTCTATTCCTTTGCTGCAAACAAGAGGAAGAAGTGATGCAAAAGTGCAGATTTGAATGATTTAACTTAGAATACAAGTATGCACAAACAACCCTAATCTGAAAAATACAAAACTGAGAATAACTGATGTGTCACTAAAAATTAATAATTAAGAGGCAAATTTAGAGGTGCACCTATGTCAAAAATCTGAGCTAAAATGTCCGAGACCAGGGTGCTGCACCACTATCCCAATTCTGCAAAACTGAAGCTATACCTGTAAAACTGGAATCTAAGACTTGAAACCTACTACTCTACCAAGTCTTGTTGAAAACAAGGATGACCAGGGTGCCATGCCCCCGTCCCAGAAGTTTCTGATGAATTTTTCCCTCCAGAACAGTCTCTGTGCACTCTGTTGGTCCTGAAACTTGTAGTGATGCGCAGATCTGAATCTACACCTGTAGCTGAAAAGTAGGGTTTAGGTGGCTATATGGGGTTTTGCCTTAGTCAAACCCCCATTTTGGTGATTTCCACCTCAACGAATAGCCGATTTATAACATAAAATAGTGTGTGCAAGAACCTTGTGTGTGTGCAAGATCCTAGGATGAGAGTAAACAATCTAGAGCAACCCTAAGAGTAAACCCTAATTGCTTGTAATTGACAAAGTAAATGCTCTAAAACAATGATGTAGAATGATCTAAAGAATGAATGTAAGTCAAATTGATGTAATGAAGCTCATATAAAGACATAGAAACAACACGAAATCATACCCAACCCCAAGGGATAGGTACAACCCAATTTTCAGTCGGTGATCTCCTATTGCTTTCCCATATCTTTAAAATACCCCAATTGATGAAATAATGCTTGATGAATGCTTGATATGTGTTGTTGATTATTGTTGAAGACTCCAAAGATCTTCTCTTTCGCTACATAGAAGGCTCCTTGTAATCACTCCAAAAGCTTTTTCAGATTCGATTTCCTTAGACCTTCAAGTGAAGAAAGAGAGCTCTTATGTATGAAACCCTAGCTATTAATTTCATCTTTAGGCCGACCTAGGAAATGAATTTCCTGCCAATATTTTGGGGTTAAGCATTATAATATCATAGAATTATGCCCCCGAAATTTTGGGAAAAATATTGAGGACCGTGTGCAAAGTGCACATGGTTCGACCAACTTTTCACCAAATTTTCAGGGCCATTAAGTGTGATGATATTAGAGCGAATCCCAAAGTTACAACTAATTTCAAGATGTTTTGATATGTGAAATTGGGCCTTAAATGTTGAAATCAGACATAATTAGGGTTTATGATTGAATGATTAATTGGAGGAATAAAATGTAAAGGGGGACGCTTAGGATAAAGGCCCCAACTTTATAACATGTGAAGAGGTGAAATATGAATTTAGATTTAATTAAATTAATTAATTAAATACTTAAAGGAGATGAGAAATGCAAGATGCAAAACACACTAAGGTGGGTGCTAAACCAAGCGTGGAATTGTACCACCCTAGCAAGGGTGTAAAATTTACGACGCTACATTTAGCCTCCACTTTAGTGGTCATATGACACTATGTGCATATGCAAGCTAAAGTACAAAACAAAAGAGTAAAATATCATTTGAAAAAGGAAATATCCATAAGTTGTTGGACAAAGCCCCAAGTGGTATTTGCAATACACAGTTAGGAACCACACCTTACAAAACCACATGTTAGATCACAAAATCACCAAATGCTTACTAAATAAAGTGATGAAATTTGTGGGTAGCTATATGCCCCCCTGTTTCAGCTTGCTTATTAGGGAGGTGAAACAGGGTATTGTGTTTACCGCAACAAATTGTGATGAAAATATTGATGAAACATGTTCATAGCAAGGCTCGATTGTGCATCCAAGGGCTTTATGAAATAAATATGGAGTAAGAGAGCGAATTCTTGATTCCAATGCCACCGACGACACAAAATTCGTATCTTCCTAGATCAAGTTATGATAGATTGAGTAAAAAGGGAGATATTAGGGTTTTTATCTTAAAATTATAAAAAATGAAAAAGTGCATAACTCATAAATATGAAAGTGACACTCTCATTTGTCACTTTTTGACTTTTGACACTATTCACTATAGAGGAGCCCACGCATCAATCATCATTCCTCGACATCGACTCAAGCGACCCACACGGATGGAGATCTTGCGTCGAGCCGTTTTGACCAATAGACCACTTGACGAGGTGAGTTGACCTTTCATTGACTCTTCTTTGACTTCATTGATTGCATTGATTTTTGTAGTCACATAAATCTATCTAATTTAATTAAATGAATATTCCCTATTTATTTGATTAAAAATCCACTAGCCATCAGTTAATTAAATTAAAATTTAATTAATTCACTTTCAACCATTCTCCTATTAATTAAATAAATTATTCAATTTATTTTAATTAATTCATTATACTAAATTCACAAAATCAATTAAATGAATAAATCATATTTATTTCATTTTAATCCCCTTCTCCTCTTTTAAATAAATTAAATAAAACATTTATTTAAATCATTTATACCCCCACTTGCATTTTCCTACAAATGCAACTTGCACCCATTTATTGAAATAAATTAATTTATTTTAAATAAAAATCCTATTTTCCCTCACCCACCAAATCCACTTGCATTCCTAAACCCCCTTCTAGATTCTTCTAACCCCTTCCTAATTAGCCTAATACATCCCCTAATTATTGTCACAATCCTAAGCAACTTGAAGTCACTTCTCAAAGACTTTAAAGTCTTTGAAAAACATTAAATGCTTTGTGTGTTCAACAATTTAACCTCCAAATTCTTCCAAAACCACTAATGGCTCTTACATGACCATTGATGACTCTTACATAACCATTTATGGTTATTTCAACTTGCACTCATGTGTCTCCTCAAACATTTGTTGCTTTGGCCATGGTTATCCCTTTTGCCTTTGCACAAGAGTTTATCCATTGGATAAAAGCTTTATTCTTTGAATAAAGAATTTGTTCATTCAACCCAACCTTGACCTTAACTCCCAAGTTAACTCTTAGGTCATGTCAAGCATTTAATGCTTATTCCCTCTCCTCTCAACCTATCTCACATTGACACTTGTTATCTAGGGATTGGGTTGAAAGCCATCACATGGATTGAATATCATTCAATCCTGACCCTTGTTGAGATTACTCAATCTCAACCATCCATTGCTCCATTTTTCCTATAAATAGAGCCCATTTCTTCATAATCCAGATCCTGAAAACTTGTATGCATCTAAGTTATAGAGAATTTTAGAGAGCATTTAGCATAAATCACTAATATCTTCTCATTTTGGTTTAAAATAAATCATTTTAGAATCATAGCATCTACTATTAGCTTTTTATTCATATTTAGAGTAAATACTTCAATCTCAAACCTCCATAAGCATCCATAGAGCAATTAGCTATTGAGAGCTACACTAGTTTGGAACTTGGAGAGGAGAGGAACAAAGGAGAAGGCGTTAAGAGCATGTTAGAAGGCATTTGGAGATGTCTCATCATATTTACCTTCCTAGTTAAATATTCTCTCATGCTTTTGGTATCTCTTTTGATATGCCTGTTTAGAATAATCTTTTGTTGCTAACACTAACATTTTTCTCTTGTATGTTTGTTGTCATCGAATAGATTTTCTAACCGTTTTTGTAGAGCATCATTTGGTGAACCCGACGTGAATCCAAACACCCAAAAACATTTTTTAAACGCAACTAACTTGTTTGCATGTTGAGCTTGACACATAAGTCGCGCTTTAGCACTTTTGATCACGTTGTAGCGCTATTGCAATTTGATATTCTAGCGCTGTTGTATTTACAATAGTGCTATTGTCTCAAATTTAGTGCTATTGACCATCTTTTAGCGATTTTGTGGCTTAAATAGCACATTTGTGATTGTTTCAACGCTTTTGTTTTTACTGTTAGAGTTTTTCTTTTAGTGTTGTTGTATTCGTATTAGCGCGTTTGTGTTAAATAGCACTTTTGTTTGCACACAGAATGGCGCTATTGTAACAGAACGTTGTATAAAACAGACCATGTAACCAAAAAATAATTTTTCTTAGGCTTGTGGAAGCCCTCCCTATTTTGGATTTTACTAACCACTTGTTCCTTTTGCAGGTCGAAACTAACTTCATTTACTTGTTTAAAAATGAAAATTTTACATTTGGTGCTATAAAATCGAACAAACAAATTTTCATTTCTTGCAAGTTAGGACAAAATCTATTTTGGTGCTATAAAATTGAACAAATTCATTTCTTGCAAGTTAGGATACACTCTCCTTTTGGTGCTTAAAACAAGACAAAAACAAATTTCCTTTTATTTGCATCAAACTTAAGTAAAACTCACAATCCACACTTCAAATTTTGGTGCAAATAAAAGGAACAATCCATTTGTCTCATATTGCAAGCGATTTACTTCATGCATACGTGTTTCGAATTAAGTTGACTAGGATTTCAAATTCTAGTTTACTCAAACACATTGCTTTTGAAGTTAAAAATAACCTCATGATTGTTGGAGCAACATCTCCAAATAGATAAAAAATCATTGCAATGACAAGTTAAAAAGAACAAGTGCTTTTTGTGATTGGCACACTTGTGCAAAGTTTGTCAAGTGGTCCTACTTCTAACACACACTATCCTCTCCCTTAGCTTTCGTGGTCCTAGGTGTAAGAGAAAAGTGTTAGTAACACTCATATTTTATATTTTAAGAGAGGCCTCCCAAGAGACACATCACTCTTGGGAACGACCTCGTGCAGTAAATCCTTCGAGCCGCTATAGAAATCAAGTGTGAGCGAAAGCTGTAGCCTTGGGTATAGCTGTTCCTACAGTATAACTTGTCGAAAGGACAAATGGGCCCCACGACAAGTTACAAGGCTCTTAAGTGAGTCACTGCATAATGAACTTATGTCCAAAGACATCGAAAATTACTAAACACCTTTAAGTAGTAGCCCACCCGTTCTATTGATTGAGGATATTTGTGATATAATTCAGTGCAAGAGCATAGATGGTTTTGCTCCCAAAGATACTTACCATACATATTTCCTTGAGTAGAAACATAGCTTTTTGAAAAGTCACTTGTGGCTTGATGAAAGTGATGACTCCCCCATCATAGGGATCATCTATTTGTTATGCTCGTGCAAGACTTAGTATATCACATCCTTACCTGCTACGGCGGGATTCATAAGGTATGTAGTACCAAAGTCGAAGAAATATCAAGATGTGGGCTGAATTTATCGCAACTGGCCATTTTGACCTTAGGGATAAAGAGTGTTTGAAGTGTTTTCATTTTGAGTCAAGACCAGTGCAAATTGAGAAAACTTCAGGCTTTGAAAAACACCTAAAAATAAACTTAAAGGAAAGGGTCATAAAAAGTCCAAGGATTGGGTTGATCTAGACCCATACTTATTTGTGCCTTTTGAGGCAACATTCTTGTGTTTGTGTGCTTGCTTTTTTTTCATGTCAAAGAAAGAATCAGAAACCAAATTCCAAAGAACAAGTATTCATCCAACATAAACATTTCCAAACACCAACAAAAGATCAAAAACAAAGAGCAAGAGTATCAAACTATATGACCATTCTTCACATCTTGAGAAAGAAGAATCTTCATCAACACATCAACTTGAAGAAAATACCATTGAGCTCAAAGGCTCTTATCAAAAGGAGGAAATTATTCTATCTTAATAGACAAATCTTTGTCTCTCATAGAGCCTTCTTATCTCACATTCGTCTTTATCTTCAAGGGAAATCAAACGAATTTGATCAAGAGTCATTAAACCGCAGAGCTTTTATGCAATATCGAGCTCTGAGTTATCACAAAAACAAAAGAGGCAAAATCAATCCTGATTTCTTTCCTAACATTTGTATCACATATAACGTAGCTCAAGAAGAACCACCAACCCTCGAAAGAGAAGAGGAAGAATTTGTCCCATATGTAACACAAAGCTTTTATTGAAGTTAAACATTCCACCCATTATCATATCCATATCTCATCAACTCCATCCCAACTCTCAACACACTCAAGAGGTTTTTGTCCTAAGTTCTATTTTCAAAATTGCTTGAATCAAACACAAAACATCACTTTTTAGAGTGTCCCTACATCTAGGATAAACTTATCCTAAGAGACATTTCTACGTAGGTTAAAACTAGTCTATGAGTGAATCCTCTCATTACTAGGTAGTTAAGTCTGTAACACATCTCAAATTTCTCTAAACCTTATCACATCAAACTTTGTCAATCAAACACAACAAGCAATTCAAGAAAGAACTTTGGTAACATCTACCTTTAAGTGCTAAAGATCTATATGCAACACACCACACCAACCATAAATCTTTCATTTCATCAACAACTCATCATCATTTTCACCCAACTTCAACAAAAACTTATAAACAAAATGGCTCATACCAAGTCACGATCTAGACAACAAGAAATTGAAGAGGAAGAGGAGGAAAATATCAATGAGTTCCAAGAAGCCCTTGGAGGAAATGTAAATGATGACAATCCAAGAACTCCTACCCCTGCGGCAATAGAAAGGGCACAACACAACCCTCTCTTCAATAGGATTTTTGATGAGATACTCAAGAGTAATGGTGATGCTCACTTTTTAAGACTTGCTCAAGAAGGGGCTAAACTACCCTCTGACTTTGATGTTGCACAACTAAGACAAGCATCAGAATGCCAAAGTCGTAATGAGGATGAAAGAGGTAGAGAACACATCAGATACAACCTTCATCAAGGTAATCCACCACCTCCTCCTCCAAGTGAAATAGACATGTTGCGGCAACAAGTCAAAAATCTCGCCCAACAACTTCATAGTGGTGTGAAAACTAATCAATTTTCACTCAATGACATTTGTCCTTATCCCTTTGATAGGAATCTTCATATGCCACTTTTTCTGCGAGGGTTCGAAACACCCAAGTTGAAAAGTATAGAGGAAAAGGAGATCCTCGTGATCATGTTAGAGAATTCCATTCAGCTTGCCTCAAAGTTGCATACGAGGATACATACCTAATGCAAATTTTTCCCCAAAGCTTGGAGGAACAACCACATCATGGTTTTCCCAATTACCAAGTGGCATTAGGACATTTGAAGAGTTAATCCAGAAATTCTTGGCACATTACTCACACAACATTGAACGTGATATCACCATGGCTAATCTATGTAACACTAGACAAAAACTAGGTGAACTATTCTTAGTCTTTTTGCAATGATGGCATCAAATGTCTAGCAGGCGTTCTCTTCAGTTACCTAAACAAGAACTAGTGAAAATATTTATTTCCAACTTAAACGAAGAAATGGAATTTCACCTGGACGTAAAAGACACAGACTCTTTCAATGACATGATCACCAAAGGCTTAAAATGTGAGCGAGCTCTCATCAAAAAAGGGCTTATCAAAATATACAATGAACCAAAGGATGGCCCTCGCCCATGCTTCAATAGTGACAAACCAAGCTTTTGGAACAAAAACAAAAAATATCGTCAACGACAAGGTTGTGGATGCAAGAACTATCAAAAGTGCACAACCTGTAGTTCGATTTGTAGGACAGAATCCCCCACCTTAGACTAACAAAGTTTCTCCTCCAAATCAAGGCCGCATCACATCTCAAGATGAACCCAGACCGCATCAACAAAAACTAAAGCGAACATAAAATCCCTTAGGGGAACGCATCGAAACAGCATTACGACAACTAGTTTCTCAAAATTTGGTAACCTTACCCAAAACATCAAATTATGAACCTCAAGTCAAACCTTCATGGTGGAGAGATACTGAACATTGTGATTTCCATCAAGGGAAAGGACATAAGACCAACAATTGTCACAGATTGAAAGATCTTATTCAGGATCTTATTGACCAAGGTGAAATTGAAATCGAAGGACATGACCCAAAGACAACAAACAATGATCATCTCATGTTTAAAAATCCACTTCCATCACAAGATCAAAGGGGTCCTTCCACTTCAAGGAGAAACACAGATACCACCAATTATACGCAAGCCGCGTATAATTATACTGTGAATCACCTATATGATGCCAGTGAACAGATTGCAACTATAACCATCAAAAATCCCAGTTCCATTTGCAATGTTGTTTCACATCGCAGCAAGATTACCATAAAAGCAGCTCCACAAGGCACCCCATCTATCCCAAAGTAGTATAACCTTGTGGAACAATTAGACAAAATGCTCGCACTGATATCTATCTTAGAACTATTACGCCTATCTCCATCCCATAAAACAATCTTGGATCAAGCTCTCCAAGAGGCATCAGTCCCTGCAAACCTAAATAGAGATTAGTTCCAAGCCATGGTCAGAAATCTAAGGTCATCACCTTGTCTCACTTTCTCTGAAAGTGACAACACATCCTTCCAGCAACCTCATAACGCCTCACTCCACATTGAAGGGTTTATCAACCAGCATAGGGTCAAGCAAGTCTTGATTGAAAATGGAGCAGGCCTGAATATCTGTACTCTACAATTAGTCAAAGCTTTGGGATATGCAATTGAATCAGTGGATCCCCGCAAGAAGATCACAATCAAAGCCTATGATGATGCCGAGCGTTCATCTAAAGGAGCTATGGTACTACCAATCCGAGTGGGCCCTGTGGTGAAACACATTATCTGTCAAGTCCTGGACCTCCTCTGCCATACAATCTATTGTTAGGAAGACCTTGGATACACACCATGCAAGCCGTTCCATCCACCTACCATCAGTGTATCAAGTTCCCACATAATGGTGTAGAGATCACAATCCTGGGCGATGCAAATCACTTTGCATATTGTCATAATATAAGTCATCAACTAGAGATTACCATTCCCAACAATAGAGAAGCCATCTCCTCCACCTCATACATAAGTCCAGCCTCTCTTTCTAGTTCAAACACCACTATACCCAAGCAAGAAAAGCTTAAGATGAAAATACCAGAGGAAGGTCCTGGGGAATACAATTTGAGTTAACTCTTTTGTGTGGGACAAATTCCCACTTCTCCTAGAATAAATGGTAAAC
The DNA here is from genome assembly GCF_030272615.1 of Cryptomeria japonica. NCBI lineage: Eukaryota > Viridiplantae > Streptophyta > Pinopsida > Cupressales > Cupressaceae > Cryptomeria > Cryptomeria japonica. The sequence continues at coordinate 38,676,968 of NC_081407.1, forward strand.
CTCAATGGTTACTTCAACAACCACTGATCACGCCAGCATGTACTTTGATGCCTTTCATCCTGGGAAAGAGTCAAGAAGAAGAAACCAGAGATGAGGACTTAGCAGAATGGATCTATAAAGATCCCATCACCACAGATATTCCACAAGCTAAGCTTCCCACAGATCAGTATGGAAAAGGCCTTCTCATTATGCAAAGAATGGGTTATGATGGTCAAAGTGCTTTGGGACCTTGCAAACAAGGAAGACATGAACCACTATAGCCAGAGTTAAAACCCAAGGATAATACATGACTAGGGTTTCAAAATGAGATCCTTCCTAAGCTCAGATTCAAAGGAAGACCTAGCCAAACTCTATATTAGCCTAATACAAAGAGGTCACCTTTGATTATAAAAGAAGCATCAAACACCATAGCAACTACCCCATTAAGGCTAAAAATCCCCACAACGCCCATCATCCCACCAAACAAACCAGCACTAACAACATTAGCAGCAACAACTATATCAGAACCCGTGGCAATATCTACAACATCAGCAGTTCCAACAGAAGCAACAGAGTCAACACTACCGATACTCCCCATATCAAATTTTTTGATCCCATCATCCTTCTTGCAACACCGATCATTCCATCTACAAAGGTACATCAACCAATCACACCTGCAGTGTTTAACTCAAAGGATATCCCAGTATGGTACAGTAACCAGTTACTGGAAAGTGACTCAGAAACTGACTCACGTGAATGGGAATTTGATTCCATCTAGCTCAATACTTCAGATGAGGAAGACACATCACTACCTCTACCTTGCAAAGACATCCCTATTTACGGAGAAGTACAGATAAAGACCTCTTCCATTCCTGAGTTGGAAACATCTTCCACAGACCTTACGCCACATCCTACGCCTGATTCTGACAGGGAGAGTACCATCACTGACCTTCACCACAATGTCTTAACCCTCACTGACACATCTAACACCCTTCACCTTATCGATGAGGTAATGCCCATTATCCATCCAGAACTCATCGAATGGAACCAACCTAATCCCCAATGTCTTGACTATTTCCAAAACGATGAGGCAATCATTGACTTTTTGGAACTACGGGATAACATACCAAGAAGGGATCACAAAGGTGGATTCACCATAGAACTTAATAGCGTAGCATACTTTGGGGTGGATGCCAAACCTTTCAGCTACAAAAATATAACAATAAAACATGGATCTTCCAGTGAAAACCACACCGTGGCACTGTTTGATCCAACAAAAGTAAAAAGAAAGAGTGTATCCAATGGTGAAAACCTCTCTGAGGAACTAGAGGATGAAAGGTTTTACATTCTCCTTGCTAGTACACAATAGGAATGATCAATGATTCTCATTGAGGAAACAAAAGAATACAATGTGGGGACTCCTGAAACTTCTCACTGCATACATCGGGCATCTCTTCTAACTCCAGAGGAACAACCTAAATTTGTAGAGTTCTTCCAGAAGCGTCAGATCAACTTTGCATGGTCATATGCAGACATGCCTGGTCTTGATCCAGATTTAGTCATGCATCACCTCACAGTAGCAGAAGGAGCTAAGCCTGTCAAGCAGAAGCTTCACAAAATGCATCCTCAGATTGCAGTCCTAGTCAAAGCAGAACTTAAGAAACTTCTGGATGTTGGTTTCATTAGACCCATTGATTATGTGGATTGGATATCCAACATTGTGTCTGTCGGAAAACCAAATGGGGGCATCCGTATCTATACTGACTTCAGAGATCTGAACAAAACATGTCCTAAGGATGACTTCCCCCTACCAAATATCGACATCATAGTAGACCTAACAGTAGGACATGCCATGCTTTCACTCATGGATGGCTTTTCAGGATACAATCAGATAAAGATCACACTAGAGGATCAACATAAGATGACCTTCACATGTCCATGGGGCACATACTACTGGAATGTAATGCCTTTCAGTCTCAAGAATGCAGGAGCGACCTATCAATGAGCAATGACCACCATCTTCCATGACATGATGCATACCATAATGGAAGATTATGTTGATGACTTACTCACAAAATCATTCACAAGAGCAGGTCATCTGGACATATTAGAGAAAATCTTTGATAGACTAGAACAATATCATGTTTGACTCAACCCAAAGAAATGTGTCTTTAGAGTAACCTCCAGGAAGCTTCTAGGATACATTGTCTCAAGCAAAGGCATTGAGGTCTATCCAAAAAAGGTCAAAGCAATCATGGACATACCACCTCCAGAGAACATTAGTCAGCTAAGGACATTACAAGGTCAGCTTCAATCAATCTGAAGATTCATTTCACAACTGGCAGATAAGTGTCACCCCTTTACACACCTGCTACACAAAAACATCCGCTTTCAATCGGATACCAGATGCCAGCAAGCATTCCAAATGCTTAAAGACTATCTCATGAATACACCATTGTTGATCCCACCAGATCCGAGTAGACCTTTGTTACTCTATATATCAGCAACAAGTACAACATTGGGTGTACTATTGGCACAACACAATGCAGAAGGAAAAGAATGCGTTGTTTACTACATTTCTCACACACTAGTTGGCTATGAACTCAATTACACACCTATTAAGCGAGCTTGCCTAGCAGTAATCTTGGCAGCCACTAAACTGAGGCACTATCTGTTAACACACAAAGTACAGCTCATTGTGAAGATTGATCCACTCAAGTACTTACTCAGCAAAGCAGCATTGACAGGTCGCTTGGCTAAATGGGTGATGATTCTAAGTGAATTTGACATCAAGTATGTGGACGGTAAAGATATCAAAGGTAAAGTTATTTCATATCAGTTGGTTGATGCTCCACTCATAGGTGATCATCCTCTCATTTCCAATTTTCCAGATGAGGAGATATTCATGATCACAACAGCACAACCATGTAAATTGTACTTTGATGATTCATACACTAAGCATGGCTCATGGGCAGGCATTTTGTTTATCACACCTCAAGGTGACAACATCCCAAAGTCTTATAGGCTTGCATTTCCATGCACAAACAACATAGCTGAATATGAGGCCTTGATCACAGGACTCAGGCTCGCCATACAATGGAAGTTACAAGAACTACAAGTATATGGTGACTCCCAACTAGTCATTCGACAAGCAACAGATGAATATCAGACTAAGGATGAAAAACTCATGCCATACAAGAAAATGGTGGACAATCTAAAGACATCATTTACTACTATCACATTTGAGCAGATACCAAGAGATCAGAATCGAGCTGCTGACGCTATGGCTACCATTGCATCTCTCCTAGATCTTCCACATAATTCCACACGCTACGAGTTCTTGGTGGAACAACTTTGGATTCCCGCTTATGATATCCCCGAATCTGAGATGATATGTCACCTTATCAGTTTTGAATCCCCGTGGTACGGTGAATTCTACACCTACCTCCATGATCACACCCTTCCTCCTAACCAATCGAATAACCAACGTAAAACCTTCATTCGCCAAACCGCTCGATATACCATTATCGCTAAAACCTTATACCGACGCAGTCTTGATGGTACTCTCCTTCGATGTCTAGAATAGGATGAGATAACAAAGGCCTTGGAAGAGGTACATGAAGAAATTTATGTAACTCATGCAAGCGGTTTGTCACTAGCCAAGAAACTCCTGCGCATTGGATACTACTGGCCATCTATGGAAAAAGTCTCCTACTATTTTGTCAAAAATTGCAAGAAATGCCAAGTTCATGGAGACCTGATACATGCACCAGCTCAGGAATTGCAACCAATCACAACACCATGGCCTTTTTGTTAATGGGGCCTTGACCTTGTGGTTAAAATCCATCCATCTTCATCTAACGACCACAAATTCATCATTACCGCCACTGAATACTTCACAAAGTGGATCTAAGTTGTTCCACTTACCCAAGTCACCGGCAAGCAGATCACCTCATTCATCCTCAATTACATCATCTATCAGTATGGTGTACCCATGTCCATCATCACATATAACGTTCTTCCTTTCAAAAATCAGGATGTCCGTGAACTCTGTGAGAAATTTCACATCCAACACCGCTTTTCCACTCCCTATTCCCCACAAGGCAACGGTCAGACTGAAGCATCAAATAAGAACATATTAAGAATCCTCAAGAAGACAGTCAATGATGTCGGTCATGATTGGCACGTGCAATTGAATCCAGCACTATGGGCATATCGAACTAGCATTCAAACCCCTACAGGCGCAACTCCCTACTCATTGGTCTATGGTTCAGATGCTATTTTACCTATCGAGGTCGAGATACCATCACTACAGGTTTCCTTGCACAATCTCATCGATGATGAAGCATACAGAGTATCCCATCTTCAAGACTTAGAGCTACTTGATGAGAAGCGACAAGCTGCATACAATCACCTCAAGGCCTATCAGCAACGCATGAGCAGAAGCTATAATCATCGGGTTAGACCTCATACATTCGAGGTAGGTGATCTTGTTCTTTGAGAAAATCCTCGTAACGAACCCAACCTTGACCTTAACTCCCAAGTTAACTCTCAGGTCATGTCAAGCATTTAATGCTTATCCCCTCTCCTCTCAACCTATCTCACATTGACACTTGTCATCCTGGGATTGGGTTGAAAGCCATCACATGGATTGAATATCATTCAATCCTAAACCTTGTTGAGATTACCCAATCTCAACCATCCATTGCTCCATTTTTCCTATAAATAGAGCCCATTTCTTCATAATCCAGATCCTGAAAACTTGTATGCATCTAAGTTATAGAGAATTTTAGAGAGCATTTAGCATAAATCACTAATATCTTGTCATTTTGGTTTAAAATAAATCATTTTAGCATCATAGCATCTAGTATTAGCTTTTTATTCACATTTAGAGTAAATACTTCAATCTCAAACCTCCATAAGCATCCATAGTGCAAAATACTGTTGAGAGCTACACTAGTTTGGAACTTGGAGAGGAGAGGAACAAAGGAGAAGGAGCTAAGAGCATGTTAGGAGGCATTTGGAGATGTCTCATCATATTTACCTTCCTAGTTAAATATTCTCTCATGCTTACTCTTTTGATGTGCCTGTTTAGAATAATCTTTTGTTGCTAACATTAACGTTTTTGCTCTTGTGTGTGTGTTGTCATCGAAAATATTTTCTAACCCATTTTGCAGAGCATCAAGGAAAGTTTGAATCAAATTGGTTGGGTCCATATGTTATTACTGTTGTATTTAGGTCCGGGGCATATCAGTTGGCTACTTCAGAAGGAGAACCGCTAGCAAATCCAATCAACAACATGCACCTCAAAAGGTTTTATACATAAGCTGCACAGAGCATCAGGCTCCCATATATACCGGCAAAAATACCAAAAACATCCGAATAAAGGTCCTAAAGAAACATATAAAAACATCAAAATAGTAAAGAAAAATCATGCATCCAAATGGTGAGTAACCACTTCGGTGGCACCTTGGGTAAGTACGATGGTCAAAACCTGGCAAACAGGCGCCACTCATAAAAGCTATGACTCCATTGTCTTTCAGACTTGTTGCGATCATATTCATTTTATTCACTCGTCCATCCGTCCAAACCATGGCTTATCATTGATTTGCAATTAAGGATAGTACTTCATGTGTCTTGCATCCCACTTTTCAGAGTCATGCCTAAAACTGGGGGCAATATCCTTAACCTATTTTGATGGAAGTGGATTCTACATTACTTGTGATTCATTGATTCTTCATTCACAATTATCTCACAAAATACCAAAACAGTGAAAAGCAATCGTCAAAAATCCAAAAACATTGAAAAATCGTCTCACAAAATCCAAAAACATTTCAAAAACATCAAAATGAATCAAAAAAATGGCGACACATTGTACATACTCATCCGAGCAGATACCAAACAAGCATTGTGAAATATTCCAAATGATGATCACTTCTCAAAATCGACCAAACAATCAACATCAACACTCAAACTATCCTCAACAAGGATGCATCCTTCCTTACCAAAACAAATACAAGATGACATTTTCTTTGACAAGAAAATTCTGTTTAAAGCTATTAACTACTTGGTTGATTTGTGGGTTATTCATTCGTTTATATATATTAGGTTCCTACAACATTGTTTGTGTATCTTCTGCAATTTCTTCCGATGAAGTTTTGGGGGATGTATTAATGGTGTCTACGTGGGAAGTTCACTAAGCTACATGATCATAGGCAAAATACAGTCATAGATCACTACGGCTTGCTGACTACAGCATATACCTCGACCATATGAGCATGAACCATTACCAAGGATCCATATTCTTTATTCTTTATGTATGTTATTTGCTTACCGATCCAATACTCTTTCTTTGGTTCCTCTTACCTCATCCAAATTGGATAAAGGTTTTTGTCTCTTATTTCGGTATGAACTTGTGTCAGGATATGATCAGCCCAAGATTAAGGAGGACGATCCAAGTCATGCATGAAAGAAGATGATCCTTGTCTGTTCTGCAAGCAATACTCAGGTCAACTTGACCCATTATATCAAGTTGTTTGTATTAACTTGCTATATCAAAATCCATGTAAGGAATACTCAGGTCATCTTGAATCATTATGTCAAGTTGCTTGTATTTTCTTACAACATTTTAAAAGCTCAATGATGAAAAATAAAGCACTATGGATCATCATTTCATCTCATCTATTTATATTGCATTCCATTGCATACCGTCCATCCATTTACTCATTTATTCACATAATTTTGCATGCAAAGTGTGAACAAAGTTAAAAATGAGTAGTTCTGTGAAAATTGAGCTCGTTTTTGGATACAATCGCGACAGAGTACTCTGATACATCATCATGTGCATCATGCAAAGTCTAAAAAACCTTGCATTCATCTATCATCATCCCATCATCATTACATTTTAGTCGCATTTGCATTATTCTTTAGCCATTCATTAGCATGCATTTATGATCATTTAGTTGCACTTACCACATATAGTTCATTCTCATTTTCTTACATTAGTATCATTATATCATTTCATTATTACACTCATGACATTTAGATTCACTTGCATAGATAATTATACTTATTTTACATTTCCTACCATGATTACTCATTACTATACATTCATTTAAATATCCGTTAGTTATCATCATTTCCACACTTATGTATCATACATTTGTTTAGGTTTCCATAAATTGCATACATTCATTTATCTATTCAATAGTTAAAGTGCATTCATTCATCCATTTTATCTCACTTAGGATTCATTAGATTGCATTCAATATCCCTCTTAATTGCATTAAGGTGCAGTTATTTTATTACGCATGAGTTGCATTATCATCACATTATTATTTTACTACATCATATTTGGGCATTTAGAATCATAAATGTCATTTGTCTCACACATTGTTTCATACATTATAGCATATGCATTCATTTAGAAATCATCATTTAAACATTTGTACTTTACATTTGTTTATCCATGTTACATTTATTTTTAACCATCTAGATGCATATACATAAATAAATCATTCATTCAAAGCATTACATTAACATCATTGCATATCATTATCTCATCATTATATTGATATAAATAACAAACTACTATCTATACTGTCATACATTATCATTTTTCTGCATACATAAACATCATGGAATTGCATACATCCGACATTTTTATCCCAAAAACATCAAAATGCACACATACATAAACCTGCATCCAACATCATACAACGAATGCATATAGACATCATGTAAAGATAAATCATCATAAAAACATGCATATAGGAATCATCTCATAAACACATACATATAGCATAAAACAAATATCCATCTAAGCATAAATCATGAAATCACCATCAAGCATAAACATCCATAACAAGTCATCAAAATACATATCATCACAAAAATATGGGATCTCCTCATATATATCATCTCATGTATCAGAGTACAATGAAGTCTACAAAATCGGCTACCAAGAGTCATCCAAGACATAGTCCAAAATGACAATATAAATACATGCATGCAAAATGCTCTCTCAGATGCCACTCTGACCAGATGCTGCTCCACCATAACCACCTGCTCCCCCACAAGTCCCTGCACCATCTGATCTATCTCTTCATGGAGGCCCCATCAAACCCCCACTAGCTCCTGCACCCCCTGACATATCTCTCCGTAGAGGACCCATCACACCCCCACTGCTCTGCACCCTCTGAGACTGCTCTGATCTGCCCTACCTCATCTGTGAATAGCTCAGTGCTTGTTGACTAGCTAGCACCACCTGCTCATATAATCCCCGCCAATACTCTATCTCAGCATGTGCTCGTTGGATCTCCCTCATCACCTCCCTAGTAGGACCCTGTGTTCCTACTCCAACCCGGACTCTCTCCTGCAGCTCTGCTAATCTCTCCACTGCACCATCCCTCTCCCACAACACTACAGTCAGCTCTGACTCTCGTGCAAATAGCTGCACATCTCTAGCTGCAACCTTCACCTCCAGATCCTCCACTTGTGTCTCGGCTGCTGTCAGTGGAGTCTGCAAATGTAATATCAGATGATCCCGAAGATCACCACCCCCTGTCGCTCCCTCCCCTATATCCATAGGTGCCTCACCTATAGCTCCCTCTCTAGTGGTCCCTCCCCTCTATCCATCGGTATCTCCCTCTCCATACCTTGGCCACCTAATCTAACTCCTCCCGGCATCAACAGCCCCTGTGATATCCGCAGTGGCAAACCACCTCTCCCTCTCCACTAGACTCGACCACCTAGGCCACCTCCTCCGCCATCTCCACCACCTCCACCATCCCCTCCTCCTCCTCCTCCACCTCCACCATCACCTCTTCCTCTCCTCCTCAAAATCGAGAATCGACTCTGTCGGATCTGATATCCGAGGAATCGGATGAGCCGCCATATACTACATATACTCTTCTGATACCCCTACATCTACCACCCTCGGTTGTATATCCCATGGCCTATCCTGTAACATCTGAAACTCCGCCAATGCCTGATCATAGGGTAGTACTGGCCTCCATGCATATCTCTCTCGTACCACCCTAGCATACTCCCCTGATCCCCTAGGCACTCCCTGCTGCTGTCCAAACTGTCTCATCACTCTACTCGGAACCTGTCTCTCTACATGGTAGCATGTCCTCCCAATGAGGAATCGGGTCATGAATAAATACGGCAACACCTCTGCATCATCCTTCCAGGGCTCACACTCAATATACGGTCTCCAAATAATTGCATCCATGTCATCCAGCGCTCGTTGCCACCACTCTAACTTCCCCAGGTGGGGTTAACTCATCATACCATTGTACATAAATACATAGGGCTGGTCAACTGCCTAGAATCTAAGACTCACAGGTCGAGTAATTGGTAAGTGCTCCCATGTCCATATATGCAGCAACGTCACTCCCACTGCCAAGGAGCCCCTCCTGTGGTACACTACCTCATGTAGCTCCTAATACAAGTGCACTAACACGCATGGTCCCCAAGCAAATCAGGTCCCCTCTATCATCATCTGCTTAATAACCTGTCCCCAACCAACGGCCAGACCATGTGATTGTCTATCAGGACACAGTAGCCCCCCAACAATCCCCGACAATACTGCTGGTAATGGCTCGTACAAAGCAACGATATCCTCTCAGGCTATGGAGCCATCATCAATATAGACATCCTCATCAAAAAATATCTGTACCGCTAAGGTACCCCATGCTCTTTCATAGGTGACCAGCTCCCCTCGAATTGGAATATGCAAGATGCGCCATACATCCTCTAGTGTCACCGTCATCTCCCCCTGCGCCAAGTGAAACGTGCATGTCTCACTGTGTTAGCGCTCTACCAAGGCTATCATCAAATCGTGATTCATTTGAATCACAGGCATATGCATAATGTCATACAGCCCAGTCGCTGCAATGCAATCAATCTTGGCCTCTGTCAGTCGATCACACAGCCCCTATGTGGCAGGACGCCTCTCGCGCAACTGTAAGACGCACAAATCCTCCTACACAAGTGCATCAACCATCATCATCAGTTGTTTTGTTTCAAACTTTCTTAAGTTTAAACCTAGACTATCAACAGATACTTTGATCAAGTATCTTTGAGTCTCAATAGGTAAGCAATCATGGTACACCTAGACTTCAATCGACATTTATCCTAATGACCTAAGTCTCATCAGGGCTGTTATGGTTCAAAACAACTCTCACTCCACATCTCCATCCATTCATCATTGGCATCCGGAGATTATCTGATCAAAACATTGGGGCATCTATTTTTCTACACAAAAGCGCTCATTCCATCCACAAGCGCTAATCGCCTAACAAAAGCGCTCAATCATTTATCCAACAACGCTACAACATCTAGGCAATAGCACTGCTTGGAATCAAAAGCGCTCAACCAACTAGACAATAGCGCTATACTGACTATGCAAAATCATCCTTTCATAGAAAACGCGCTCAATCAATCATACAAAAGTGCTCAATAAGCAAAAACGCTAAAACAACTATTCAAAAATGCTAAAACTAGCAAAAGCGCTCAAACGACTACACAATAGCGCTAATTAATTGGACAAAAGCGCCAAAATACAGTTTCACCACTATTGTCTCGACTCAACTTGGACTCAACAAAAAACACATAAAAAATGCATAAATTTCAAATTTTCAAATTTGCATACCGCTGGTTCGTAGTCATCTGGCCGCTAGAATCATCGGACTCGCTCAAATCAATGTTCTGCTACTGGTACCAGCATCCTGACTGCTGTTTGCTCCTCCAAAATGTCACTATCAGAGCTCTAATTTCACTATGGTCGCGGTAACAAATGAGGATGTTTTCACCCCTTTCTCCCCATATAAACCCTTTGTCATACCCCTAACTTTCCCCCACTCACCGCCGTGGTCCCTGTGAACTTCCCGAGCCTCCCATTTCTCCATTTTATCCTCGATTTCTTCTATTTTTCACCAGTATTGCTAAATTCTTCTCTTCTATCACCTTGCCAATTTTCATTCTTTTTAGAGAGAGCGTTCGATTTTTTGAAATTTATCGGCCCATCTCTCGAGGGGGCATACCACCCATTAAATTAATATTTTATGGGGCATTTCTTCACACCTATTTTTCTTTCTTTGAAACGACATGATAAACCACACCATCTCAAAGAGGGGCAAATGTAGTCACATAAATCCGTCCAATTTAATTAAATAAATATTCTCTATTTATTTTATTAAAAATCCACTAGCCATCAGTTAATTAAATTAATATTTAATTAATTCAATTTCAAACATTCTCCTATTAATTAAATAAATTATTGAATTTATTTTAATTAATTCATTATACCAAATTCACAAAATCAATTAAATGAATAAATCATATTTATTTCATTTTAATCCCCTTCTCCTCTTTTAAATAAATTAAATAAAACATCTATTTAAATCATTTATACCCCCACTTGCATTTTCCTACAAATGCAACTTGCACCCATTTATTGAAATAAATTAATTTATTTTAAATAAAAATCCTATTTTCCCTCACCCACCAAATCCACTTGCATTCCTAAACCCCCTTCTAGATTCTTCTAACCCCTTCCTAATTAGCCTAATCCATCTCCTAATTATTGTCATAATCCTAAACAACTTGAAGTCACTTCTCAAAGACTTCAAAGTCTTTGAAAAACATTAAATGCTTTGTGTGTTCAACAATTTAACCTCCAAAGTCTTCCAAAACCACTAATGGCTCTTACATGACCATTTATGGTTATTTCAACTTGCACTCAAGTGTCTCCTTAAGCATTTATTGCTTTGACCATGGTTATCCCTTTTGACTTTGCACAAGAGTTTATTCATTGGATAAAAGCTTTATTCTTTGAATAAAGAATTTATTCATTCAACCCAACCTTGACCTTAACTCCCAAGTTAATTCTCAAGTCATGTCAAGCATTTAATGCTTATTCCCTCTCCTCTCAACCTATCTCACATTGACACTTGTCATCCTGAGATTGGGTTGAAAGCCATCACATGGATTGAATATCATTCAATCCTGACCCTTGTTGAGATTACTCAATCTCAACCATCCATTGCTCCATTTTTCTTATAAATAGAGCCCATTTCTTCATAATCTAGATCCTGAAAACTTGTATGCATCTAAGTTATAGAGAATTTTAAAGAGCATTTAGCATAAATCACTAATATCTTGTCATTTTGGTTTAAAATAAATCATTTTAGTATCATAGCATCTAATATTAGCTTTTTATTCATATTTAGAGTAAATACTTCAATCTCAAACCTCCATAAGCATCCATAGTGCAAAAAGTTGTTGAGAGCTACACTAGTTTGGAACTTGGAGAGGAGAGGAACAAAGGAGAAGGAGCTAAGAGCATGTTAGGAGGCATTTGGAGATGTCTCATCATATTTACCTTCCTAGTTAAATATTCTCTCATGCTTTTGGTATCTCTTTTGATATGCCTGTTTAGAATAATCTTTTGTTGCTAACACTAATGTTTTTGCTCTTGTGTGTGTGTTGTCATCGAACAGATTTTCTAACCCTTTTTGCAGAGCATCAATTTTCAATATTGATGATGTCATCGCCTAGATCCTACATGCCCCCCCTGTTTGGGCCCCATAGGCCCTGGTCCTCTAGTGTAGGAGCACCCTTTAAAGGGCTCCCACCATTTGATTTTGTTGTGTTCTTGCTTCTTTAAGAAGCCACTGTAAGTATAATAAGAGCCATGTGCTCATTGGTCCTAGTTTAGGTCCTAAGTTCATAAGTCTAGGTTGAGTTTTCTTGAAGAGTAGAGGGTATGTGTACCTTTGATGTGTTTAGGGTCCTTCTTAGCATGGTGGTGTCCATAGGATAGCCCAATGTGGGCCTAGGAGTCAAGAAAAGCAACATTGAGAAAGTTGCTCAAAAGTTGCAAAAGTTGCATGACAATTTTTCAAAGTTGTCAAGCAAATTTTCCACCTAGTAGGTCAAAATCCTTAGCTTAGCATGGACAACCCTAATGTGGGCACACAGACCAAGGAAAGGGTGCTATATGTAGTTGCAAACCCTAAGAGGATGGGTTGGATGTTAGTTTTGTACGGCCCATTGAAAGTGACTTGACTGTGACTGTAATTTTGTTGCCAGTCGACACTAATGGAGCAATGAAGGATTGATAATGGATTTAACTTCAAACAAAACTATGTTGAGAGTCTTATATGGTGTATATACCTTCATTTTGAGCATTTATATTAAGTTTTGTTTTGCAGGTGTTGTGTGTTTGTAAATATTTTGTAAACTTCCTTCTTATTGTGCAATTTTGGACTGGTTTGTGTCTATGGGTTGATAACTCCTTTCCCCATTGTGGAATCACCATGAAACCATGGGGAATAGGAGTACAGACCCTGTACATTACCTCAAAGAAAGTAGGGCCCTTGAAGATGCAGGGAAGCCAACCAAAGACCCACTCCTAGGCGAGACTAGACAGTGCCCGGCTAGGAAGGGTTAAAGTTGCAGAGGTCCAGGAGAGCAAGGAAGGTCAGAGGAGGATGCATCCTTTGGAGGAGTTTTAGAGGGGTGAGTGGAGAACTATTGGTGAGAAGGAGGAGCTTCCACCAATCCAGACAAGGTGGTAAAAACATCAAACCAACACTGTGACCCTGGCAGGCCTAAAAACCCTCTTTAAAACCCTTGAAAACCTCAAAATTCACCTAGGGCAGTGTATGGACACTTGAAGGCCCAAAACTAGAAAAATCCTTGAGCCCTTGCCAAATGAATAGCAGTTCTTTTGGGAAGTTTCACAAGCATATGCATCATCTGCAAGAGGGAGCCCTAAAAGTCCGGATAGGAGGCCTAATTGGGCACATTCCTTGTAGCCCTATTTTGTAGGAAAAAGACAAAATAGTGAAATTGGTAAGGGGTTGGAAGGTTGAAACATCTTGGGGGCACATGAATGGATGGGAAACCATGTCTAAGACCTGTCCTATCCTTGCTAGGACCTAAGAAGATGTGGGACAACCCAAACCCTTATTAGCCTAAGTAAGGGTTCTTTGCATCTCATGAGTAGGTGAGACCTTAGGAGAAGTAATTCAAGTTGTTGGTGGGTTGATTGGGCAAGGTCAGGGGATTCCACAAGCAGGGGAAGTCCTAGAGACCCTAGGGTGTGGTTAGAACACCTGGTGATCCAAGGAAAGGATCTAAGAGCACAGACTAGGCTAGTCTATCCCATTCTCCATCCCATCATCCTCCCAGGGCGCCCTGGTCCTAGAGGAGCGCCCTGATCCTTCCAGGGCACCCTAGTCCCAAGGGGGCATCCTGGTCCTCCCAGGGTGCCCTGGTCTCAGAGGGGCGCCCTAGTCCCAGCTCATAGCGGCCAAGGGTCACATGGGATTAGGCATCAGATAGATAGGATATATTGATGATTCTTTCTGTTAGATGGGTATGATTGATTGAGCGATTACTAAAGATTTGATGTTGTCGATTTGGCATATTCTTTCCCATATTCATGAGCATACTATTAGTCACACCTTTCAAAACTTGCGGAGTCAGATTCCATGACTCTCACTAGAGGATAGAGAGTTGCTTCACGTTGTAAGGTTGTGGTATGTGATGACCATGCCCGCCATCAAGTTCCATCTGATGATGCTGATGGCACTGATGGAGAGATGGGACATGGATACCTCCACTTTTTTGCTACCTGTGGGGGAGATGACAGTCACACTTGAGGATATTTATCACATACTCAATTTTCCCATCAGAGGAGAGAGTGAGATATCGGGTCGATCACACCGCTGCCGATTATAGGAGGGAGCAGGTCTACTGCATAGGGAAAGAGATTCTCGGTGAGACTAGGGGTCACATTATGATCAGTTGGCTCCTACATCCTACCGGTGAGGTTCCTCTAGTGAGACAACTTATAATTGCGACCATTGCATTAGTCGTGTGCCCTAATGGGTGCGACACTCACAAGCATGGAGGTCTCACTTACACAATTAGAGATATGGAGAGACATTAGAGGGTATTCTCCTAGGTGCGGAGCATGTTAGCCCACCTCTACTAGGACCTAGGAGAGTACGTGTTTTGATAGGGATGCAACCTGATGACCCGCACATTCCTACAAATATGGATATTCGAGCACATTATGTGCACTAGACCCGATGGGGTACCCATTGACCTAGTTTTGGAGTAGCCTAGAATATTCACATATCCACTTATCTGTGAGTGGTGGTTCGTGGATCTGCCATATTGGAGAATGAGTTTTGACTAATTTGTTAGGCCCAATATGGAAAGCTAATGTACTGAGAGGGGAGGGGTGAATCAATACTTCAAAACTTTTCTTGAATAATAACTTTACTGTTATGCATAAACTGAATAGTGGAGTAACATAAAATAAAGTTAAAACAAATAGGTAATAGTTATACATGATTCACTCCATAACACATATATTTTGGTTACGCAGAAACTCTTGATTAGAGAGAAAAACGGTGGTGGGGATGGCACCCACAACTTCACTACTGCAATAATAAAGATGCTTGGTTAGAGCTACATTTAGCTATTTCTGATAGCTTACCTTGTTAGGAGTAACAAGATCTGTTAGATCTACCTTGCTAAAGGATTTCACAACATTTATTCTGAATGCTGCACCTAGTTAGAGGCTTTACAATTTATAGACTTGGTTGGAATCTTTTACCCTGTTAAAGGTTTCTCTTTCAATCTTCACAATATTACAATAAAATCATTATAAATATCTGCAACTTTACATCTGAAATGTTATAGCAGATTTTATGTGCTCAGAATAAGATTACCTTGCTTATAGCATACCTCGGTAACCCATATAATAACTCGGTAAACCCTTCTATTTACTCTGTTCTTTGACTATTCTTTGAAAGCCTTCTCGGTGACCTTTGTGTCTTTGTAACAGTCTTCCTTCATACATACATGCACACACCTTGCTCTTAACTCATGCTGTATAAATAGATCTCTTAAAACGGTGATCCAATTCATTGCTTTGATCTTACAAACAAGATTCCTCGAACGAATAACTAAACAAAATATTTCATTGGTTAGATTGTCCTTGTAATCATACACACTCTTTTGGTGCAATTTCCAATGTAATAACGGTTAGATGTGCCTCGATCTTGTAACACATTTTCATATGCATGTCCAGGTTCAATGTATCTGGTAACATGTTTCACTCAGTGAATATCAACTTAGTGTGTCATCTTTACTGCTCGGTAGTCTCAAATAGTTACTCGGTAGACAGCTCGGTGTATACTATGTTCTGTAACCGACTTCTCTATGTGTATCGACTGCATGATTCAGTAGTGCTTAACCGACTAGAATATATAGTATGACTTTGAATATAAAAACTAATGGAAATTTGATAAGTAGTAACAATCTCCCCTTTTGACATTAGTTGAGATGTTTGACAAAAACTACTTTCAAAGTCATAACTCAAAAATCTATATACTTGCAAAATGAGTACACTTGACAACATAAACAATAGTCAATGAAATAGTATATTTAGATATACTCCCCTTGTCATTATCCTGTACATAACTGTGATTTTGCATGCTTGGTTATGTGCTTGTGTGCTCTGCTTGCTCTGCATACTCTATATACTCTGCTTGATATACTCCCCTTTATACAATACTCAAAACTGTATCACTCCCTAAATATAGTATATTACTCCCCTTATGTAGTATTACTCCCCTTTTTTGACAAATGTCAAAAACTTAATTTCCATCCCGACGCGGTAACTAATCAAAAATAGATTTATACTTTTTCCGGGCGTCGGTGAGTGTGACTGAGAGTGCATCCTTTACACTTTCCATTAAAGAATTTTGTGCTTGAATATCAACCAATAGTGATATTAAGCCATCAAGAGTGCTTCCCTCTTGTGTAGTTGATAGGTGTGTAGCTCGGTTGATCTATTCTTGAACTGATGAGAGATGAGGAAGGAATAATGTCTGGAGGGTCATTATATCCATCCTGATCTTATGCTCTTCATTTTTGAGTTCTAACTGTTGAGCCATGAGCTGTTGAAGCTTGGTATAAAAATTCTGAACTGAATTTGGCTCTATGGTCAACTTAGTTGAGAGATCGGTGATCTCTTTCTCAATTGCATCAGTTTTATTCTTGATATCTTTAATGAATAAAGAAAATGTACAAAGTTTTTGAAATAAATAAAGAATATGCTTGAGTTGAGGGGACAACTCAGCAATGAATTTGACAAGCTTGACTTTTCCAATAGCTAGAGCTTTTTGTACCTCTTCAATCATTTTTGCAGTAAGCTCTTTTTCTTTTAGCCTGCTCATGTATTCAGATGCATCAACTCCAGATGTTTCTATTTGATTAAGGAGTTCATCCAGTTGAATGTGGATGGCTGCATCAGTTGACACTGTAGTTGATGGTAGTATTTCTATTAGCAGTGTCTTCACCTTCTGTAGTACTTTATTCTTCTTTTGAATGGCCATTTATTTTTCTTGTTCGGTCTTTGCTTTGCATAGTTCACCAAAATCAATAAGTGCTTGCCCCTTTAATTTTGAAATATCCACATTGGGCAACACTATCGGTTTAGTTAAATCAACTTTAAAACTATGCTTTTTCACTTTCTTCTCTTTACCTTTGGTTGGTTGTACCAAGACAATTGCTTGTGAGGCTTGCTAACCCTCGGTAGGTTGCTCGGTAGAGGCAACACTTTGGTCGGTTCCTGTAGCCATTGTGGTGTCCTTGGGTGTCTCGGTACTGAGGGTCTCAGCTGTAACATTTTCAGTGCTTGACGGTGCTTGAGAGGTCTGATCTTTAGTTGTACCTTCTATTGCTTCAGACTTGTGACCTTCAATGCCTTGTGCTGTATCTTTAGGAGCTTCAGTAGAGACAGGTGGCTTGACCGATGGATAAGGCTGAACTTGTACTATCACACATTCACTAGATACAAGTTTTGCATAATTAGTGCCTTCTATCATTTCCTGCTCTGGTGCTTCTACATCCATGACATCTTCATCAATTTGAATAGTGTCAGCCGGGTCTTGCTTGGTAGCATTAGAACCTTGCTCAGTGACATCAAGATCTTGCTCGATGACATCAACAATTTCATCTTGAGATTGTTCACCGACATCTTTTAGTTTGAAGATTTCCTGCCATTTGGCTTTTGTCTCATTTTCTACATCAATATATAGCCCATTCATCAATTTTAAGGCTCTCAGTTTGACAAGAAATTTAGAATTGTAGGTTGTCAAATGCTCCTTTATTTCTGCTACAGACATATCAAGAAATAGATGGACTAGACTTCTTTCTCTAATTTGTTTCTTTGAGTCCATTGCATATTTCCACCTGTTATCAATATGTAAGTACAATTCACTCGGAAGTGACTTTACTAGTTCTAATGGAGCTAGCCGAAACTTTAGAAGTGTGCAAATGACAGCTTCTTCAATTTGTCGCTTCTCATCATTATTCCTAGTCTCATACTTGACAAATTTGAATCCTGCAAATCCACCATATTCTTTAAGATTGGCACAAAAGTTTTCAACACTATGAATATTTACCTTCTTGTTTTTACAATCTGGAATTTGTTGGCATCTTCTGATTCTGTATCACTAGACTCTTTTGCCAAAATGAGTCTCCGAGTAGATTTCTTGTAGGTTTTGGTTACCTTGGGAACAGTAACACTCTTTTGTTTCTTACTCGGTGATGCAGCTGATGCTCTAGTGTTGGGTCTCTTTGTTGGTGGAGTCGATAGGGCCTTTGTAGTGTCCAGTTTCTTTCTTTTCAAAACTTTACCCTTAGGCAGCTCAGTACTCAATGTTATTGCTGCCTCTTGAGCTTCTGATTCCTCTTTGGTAATGGCAAGAGTGCCTTTGACAGGTGTAGAGGAGGATTCTTCTCCGAATTTCTCAGATAAAACCTTTATCATCTTTGTAGCCTTTCTTGTAGCTTTAGGTACTACAATGCTCATTTTCACCTTTTCCTTAAATTCTTCATAAGTTCCATATCTTAGTTCAGTAGCATGCCTCAATAGTGTAAGATATGCATCAATTTGTTGTTGTGTGATATCATAGTCAATCTCGTAACCCATTGGTGGCAAAGATTGAGTCCTTAGTTCTACAACATTCACATAGCAGTATTCGGTGTCTACCTCAAAACATATATCATCCTTATATTTCTCTACCAGCTATGGTGGAATCTTGTACCTGTTGTGCATCTTTTCTTGAAATTTGTTGAAGTAGTCATCCATGATATCATTAAAATTATCTCCCAATTTCTTGATAAAATCATTAATTTGATGGGTGATTGGTCGGTGTAGCTCCCAAACTACTTTACCGTTTGAGGGAAAGAACTTCTCAAAGTAGAAAAACATGCATACAAGAAGTGAACCAAACTTCAGTGTATTTGCTTCCTTATTGTGTTCAGGTTCTCAAACAAGTTCTTCAATAACACTTCACATAAATCTACTTTCATTCCCTTTTTCACTATTTTGTAGGCTAAGTCAACTGTGGTACGTGGTACACTGTTTTCCCTTGCTGATTGGAAGAAACAGTAACCAATTACTCTAATTGCAAATTTAAGTTCTACATCAGTGACATTATTCAATTTCAGTCCTTGGTAATCAGATTCTACTCCAATTAAACTGATTAACTCCTTCTGTGATATCATTTTTTGTGCTCATGCATGATCATATATAGGATATCCGGTAATCACATGAATGATTTCCTTAGTGATTTTAAATGGTTGTTCCTCTAGCCACATAAAATCATCATGAACTCTGCTTAAAACAAACTTAACCCACTGGGGTTTGAATACACGAGGATAGGCTAGGGCTTCAGTTAATCCCTTGATTTTGATATGCTTGTACTTGCTATCCATTTTGCCATCGGTACATAGCTCATCATATGTGTCACTAATCTCAACATGACCGAGTTCTTCAACACGACATTTGGTGAAGAATCTAACATCTTCGACTAACAAGACTCGATTCGGGATGAGTGAAAAGGTAGTTTTGTCATTCGGTTCAGAGGCGACTTTAGGAGTCAAAGTGTATTTCAGAGATGGCTTCTCCACATTCTTGAACACTACAGGATCTTGGATCTTGGGTGCCATTTGTAAATTTCAGATAAAACTTAGCAAACTATCCTTAGGGTTTGACGGTTTACAAATGACAGACGATTCACACTCAATAGATAATAGCAATTTGACAAGATCGGAAAACCAGCTTGACAATGCGATGAGATTTGATATAAATACCTTGGATTCACTTTGAATGAAGTTTGATTGCCTTGATTCGCTCTGCTCTGCTCTCTTGAAAACTTGGTGAATGAAAATGACCGTGAAAATACCTTTAAGTACACAAAATACCTTATTGGGCTCCGTGCGGGTTAGGTCAAAACATTAAATGCGCTCGGTTTACCTTTAACCGATTTACTCTCTTTTCTTTCGTTTTAACCGAGTAACCAAATTTCCTTGTTTATTGACTTGACAGGTTTTCTGTAAAGTACTTTTGATAGAATTTCAAACTTACTAATGCATCTTAACTATGTAGATTTTGAATTTTGTACATACTAGAATAGGAACTGTTATGATTTTAACCTTTTGAGAATGCAGTCCCTTCATACCTTTTCTGATTAATTTGGAATAGGTGCACCTAACTCGGTAGGTAAGGTGCTTTCTTCATCTGACATGATTTCCTTCTTTTTCCAAATCATCTTGAATTTTTCTTTTATCTCTTCAGTGTCTCCTCTAGGTTGATCTCTGCAATCTCCAGCTAAATGTCCAACTTTGTGACAATGAAAACATGCCATACCAGGATTTCTCCATGATCTTCAGTTGTTCATTCCAAACCTTATAAAACAGTTGGCACTTATATGTCCATATCTTCCACAACATTCACACCATATCCTTGTATTGTAATCCCATGGTACTGTTGCATATTGTCGGTAAGGATTTGTGTGAGTTCGGTAACCACTAGTGTTTGCTAGGTGTGCAGACCACATGTGATTCTTTTGCTTAAACCAGCACTTCTCGGTACTATGTCCATATCTATTGCAGTTTTTTCAAAACCCTTTGAATTTTGCCTTCTGATAGTTGTTCATAGACTTTGTCCTACATTGATTAGATGTGTGACCATATTTATTACAATTGTAACAATACTCACTTGACTTAGTGATATTCAGTTGCTTACCTTTTTTGATCTGGCAAATGTTGGTAGTATGACCTTGATTTCCATAGTAGTAGCAAATAGGCTTCTTCCTTTTGATTTTATTCATGTTTCCAGCTTGCTTTGATGACTCTCCTTTCTCGGTAGTATGAATTCCTTTCTTGGTAGAGTCTTTTCCTTTGTAACCGAGTCCCGCATCTTTGTTGTCTCTTCTTGTATTTAGTTGCTCATCCACCATCTTTGATGCTTCATAACTCTTCTTCAATGTTTCTTTGGATTTCTTCTCTGTTTCAAGTTCATCAATCAACCTTAATACTTCAAGTTTCAATACTTGATTCTCATCATTCTTTAGAATTGCTTCATGATGTGCATAGCCTAGTTGATCTATCATATTTTGTTGAATCCCAGTTAACCTTATGATTTCATCATTCTTATCAGATACCAAGACCTCAAGTTGTTGTTTCTCTCTTTGTAGATCTCTTGCTTTATCCTCAGCTGTCCTCAATGCATCTAGATTTTCAGTCATCTCTATACTGAAATGTTCATGTTCTCTTTTCATTGCTTTTAGTTGATCAGCCAATGCTTTGTTCTTTTCTTTCAATACTCCAATCATTTCTTTAGTTTCTTCAGATATACTGTTCTCAAATGATGTCTCAATTTGTTCCACTAACTCTTGAAAATCCTGCAAGTCATCAGATAATCTTCTTCTTACTCAGAGATTTTTGCATTTGCCTTTGCATGTCTGCAATCACTTGATTTGCATGATCCAACTCTTCTTGCAGATATACAATCCTCCGAGATTGTTTATAGCCTTCCATTGATAAGATCTTTCTCTTTAGGTAGTTAAACCCTTTTCCAAGATTCAAGCTCTGATACCAATTGTTAGGCCCAATATGGAAAGCTAATGTACTGAGAGGGGAGGGGTGAATCAGTACTTCAAAACTTTTCTTGAATAATAACTTTACTGTTATGCATAAACTGAATAGTGCAGTAACATAAAATAAAGTTAAAACAAATAGGTAACAATTATACATGATTCACTCCATAACACATATATTTTGGTTACGCAGAAACTCTTGATTAGAGAGAAAAACTGCGGTGGGGATGGCACCCACAACTTCACTACTGCAATAATAAAGATGCTTGGTTAGAGCTACATTTAGCTATTTCTGATAGCTTACCCTATTAGGAGTAACAAGATCTATTAGATCTACCTTGCTAAAGGATTTTACAACATTTATTCTGAATGTTGCACCTCGTTAGAGGCTTTACAATTTATAGACTTGGTTAGAGTCTTTTACCCTATTAAAGGTTTCTCTTTCAATCTTCACAATATTACAATAAAATCATTACAAATATCTGCAACTTTACATCTGAAATGTTATAGCAGATTCTATGTGCTCAGAATAAGATTACCTTGCTTATAGCATACCTCGGTAACCCATATAATAACTCGGTAAACCCTTCTGTTTACTCTGTTCTTTGACTGTTCTCTGAAAAACCTTCTCGGTGACCTCTTTGTCTCTGTAATAGTCTTCCTTCATACATACATGCACACACCTTTCTCTTAACTCATGCTGTATAAATAGATCTCTTAAAATGGTGATCCAATTCATTGCTTCGATCTTACAAACAAGATTCCTCGAATGAATAACTAAACAAAATATTTCATTGGTTAGATTGTCCTTGTAATCATACACAATCTTTTGGTGCAATTTCCAATGTAATAACGGTTAGATGTGCCTCGATCTTGTAACACGTTTTCATATGCATGTCCAGGTTCAATGTATCTGGTAACACGTTTCACTTGATGAATATCAACTCGGTGTGTCATCTTTACCTCTTGGTAGTCTCAAAAAGTTACTCGGTAGACAGCTCGGTGTATACTGTGTTCTGTAACTGCTTTCTTCTATAACTGACTAGACTGTGCATACCGACTTCTCTGTGTGTACTGACTGCATGATTCGGTAGTGCTTAACCAACTAGAATATATAGTATGACTTTTAATATAAAAACTAATGGCAATTTGATAAGTAGTAACATAATTGACAGTGGAGGCCATCATATGGAAACCCTACCTTAGGATGTTCATGTGGGCAGGGATACAGAGGCAGTTGTTTTGTATGCAATGGAACCATCTACTAGAGGGATGATACAACCACCTAGTGGTCCCATTCTACTTCGATTGAGTTCAACGACAGTTTAGGTTTGAGCAGTGTGTTCCAACAGACGTGCCTATCTATATCTGACACTCATGTGTGACTCCTAGGCCAGGAGCCATTCTGAGGCCTACCAGTGATGAGATTGATATCATAGATTCAGATGGGTTGGATCAAGACATCGCGACCAATTATAGAGATTATGTGGGTACACACTGATGATACATCACATGGTGGAGTGGGACATACCCTGATGCCATCTTTCCAACAAACAATCCTAGAGGGAACCCCAAACTATGGAAACACACAGGTGATGAGGAGGAGCCTGACAAATCCGAGGATCCTGGTGAGGAGGATACAAATGATCAAGATGATGATGTAGGACAATAGGAGGCTGGCAGTGCAGGAGAGGGAGACCAGGATGGTGATGATGAGTAGGATGGAGAGGATGAGGAGGAGGGGGAGGACAAGAAGGGAGAGGATGGAGAGGACGAGGAGGATGAGGAGGGTAAGGAGAATGGCAAGGATGGTGAGGAGACCGAGGAGGATGAGTGAGATTCAGTTCCTCATCACTCAGGGGACGACACTACGGGCACGGAGAGCCTAGTGTGTCCCAGTCACAGGAGGTCCCTTTCTTTGACCCCTATTGGCGAGAGGGAGATCCAGGTAAATTTTTTTTTGATTATTTAATTTATGCATCTTAATATTTTTAGATATGATGATGTAGAATGTTACTGATGAAAATATCTCTCTATCTCTACAGTCGGTGTCTAGGAGTGGCGCTCCCTGATCCAGAACGCAGTGATAGATCTCATCACCACTGCACACATTCCCAACTTCTCGCAGATAGTGCATAGATCATTGGGGAGTGTGGGGTGGCATGAGGACCTATTCACCCCTATTCAGTTCGAGATGGAGGTCTGGAGAGCGAGGGAGAGAACTTTGATAGAGATACTACAACAGATAGAGCGTGATCTAGCAGCATCCCGGTCAGAGGCAACCACATACTGAAGGATCATGATGGAGAGGGATCATAGGATCTCTTCGCAGAGTCACTCACGCTCCACATCACGATATACACCCATGGGCCCACCCCCACAGCCAGATCAATAGGGGATATCTAGTCACCATCCTCTAGCTACTAGTCCTAGGGATAGGAGATGATCATGATATGATATTTTTGATGTGCAGTGATATATATGTTATGACAAAACATGTTATTTTAATTCATGAAACAATGTATGCATTGCTTTGATTAAAAGTAACATATTTGGTAATGAACATTTATGTCTAATTTAATTTCCATGTGATTTATTTCTCAATGCTTCATGATTAAATTACTATATGTGTGATTTAATTAAATAACTAAGTATTTAATTAAATGCTACTTTGGTATGTAGGAGAAAGATATGTTAAGCTTAAAAATTATATGACTAATGTGATTTAATTAAATATAATTAAACACAACATGATATAACCCTACTTAACACATAAGGAATTGTATAACATGCTAGCACATATAAAATGTAAATCTATTACAATTTACATAAATGAATCTGAGACAAACAATAAAGTGAAGAAACATGCTTGTCAAGAATGAAGTAATGTAGACTTAAAAAATACAATATCATTTAATACCACATACTTTAATGGAGATATGCTAACATATTATTCAATTTTGAAGAAAGAAAAGACATAAGAAGAGAAAGAGAATAAACTTAGAAAGGAGAGAGATAGAAGGAAATATTAAGCATAGTATCTACGAAGATGCATATCATTTATGGGTTCCTTGAGAGGCGTACCTTCCACATCTTCTATCTTGTAAGCACCTGATCCATAGACTTCAATGATAGTATATGGACCAAGCCTGATGGCATTTGCATGAAGATTGTATTAATGATTTGTTATGTTGTCATTGATGTCAATTAACCGGTAACGTTATTGTTGTAATGATGTCTTGTAACCAGTAGAAAGATTGTGTGAAAGGAACTGTAACTGGTAGGTAATTTTGTGGAGTGAACCGGAATTGCTAAGTACTGGAGAGTTGAACTGATAAACCCTACTTGTTGTTTTGATAAACCCTAACCGATTAAGTGTGGTGAACTGGTTGTATTGCTTTCTATTCTAATGATGAATGGTAATGATTATGACACGTATGCATATTGTATGAAGAGAGTTTCAAAGTGATTTTGGCGCGTTGAGGTAACAGTTTTTGTCTTGGGAATGAGCCAAGTATACTGAATGTAATGCAAAGCGCGTGATGAGTTACTAAGTTCGATGAATCGGTGATCAAGGAGGGGTCGATGCTTTCTTGAATGATGTGTAGAGATTGTTATGTAATCCAATTGTCATACCTGAACCAACTTGTTTGTAATCTCTATGTGAATTAGGTTTTTGTTGTGTTACCGACCTAGTTGATTTGTTTATAAGGTCGATGAGTTTTTTTAGTTTAAGTGTGTTGGCAAAGTTGAATTGAGTGTGTGGTTTCCGAACCGGATGATGTATCTGTAGTTTCAGTAAAGGCAGATAGGAGCATAAAAAGGATCTGAACAAGCAAGTTTAGTGCTATCAAACTCCTGTTGTTTTCTAACAATTACAACAGCTAAATCCCCTATCCAACTAAGCTCTAACAAGGTGATCCATTAGCTTGGATTCTAAATCCTTTACAAAGGTTACTCCTCACATGGTATTGCTTCTAACAAAGCATTATAGTCAATCCCTTAACTGGGTGGTTCCTAACAGGATCAGTTCGTAACGATACTTTTTGTAAAGCTTTAATAGGCTTGGCTCCTAACAGGGCAAACTTTAGAAGAGTTCAGAGTTCTCATGAGTTCCATCTCATCGTGTTTTTTCCCATTTGGGTTTCCACATCAAAAATATTGTGTCAAGTGGTGAATGTTTTTGTGGTTATGTTTTATTATGGTTGATTTTCTTAACTACTTAATCCATTTTGATATGTCATGATAACCGACAATAATATGAAATGAAGTTTTACTTATATCAGTAAAATCATTTGGATGTTTGTAAGTTTCAAGTTGTTTACTGTTATCTATTGTAACAGTCAACCGATTTAGCTTGACAGTTTTAATCTTGACAAAGATGTTGCATTGATAGTTCTAAGTTTACTTTGAGAGATTGATTTTGAGATTGGTGAAGCTTTATCAGTTTTTCTATCTATTGATTCACCCCCCCCTCTCAGTAGTTGACCGGATCCTTGTTCTTTTATCATGCCATCAATTGGTATCAGAGCATCTCAGGTCCTCAAAGATCTAATACTAATAGCTTGAGGTAAAGATCTTGTAGATCATGATGAAGAAGGAAGGTCCAAAGTTTAATAGAGAGAACTATAGGATATGGAGTGACAGAATGAAAATTTATATCAAGAGTCTTGGAAATCAATACTGGGAACATGTTAATACTCAATATGTTGCACCTATTGGGATTATGACAGATGATCAGAAGAAAGAGCAACAAGAAAACAATCAAGCACTAGAGGCTATTATCAGTTCTTTATCTGATGTAGTTCTTTATCTGATGTTGAATATGTTGATGTTCATGGTTTGGAGACTGCATATGAGGTATGAAAGAAACTTGAAGAGATTTATAATGGTGATGAACATGTGAAGATTGCCAAGGAAGAGAGTCTAAGAGGGAAGTTTGATGACATGCGGATGGCCGAAGGTCAGAATATTCAATAGTATGGTCAGACGATAAAAGAGATAGTTGGTGAGATCAAGAGTGATGGTGGTAAAATGGATGATGCCACAATAGTTAGTAAGGTGTTGAGAACCCTGCTACCAGTCTACACTATCCGAGTTGCAGCCATTCAGTAGTTGAAATATATTGACAAAACCAATGTAACCCTTGACTCCATCATTGGTAAGCTTACTACTTTTGAATTAAATGGTTATGATGGTAGTGTTCAGAAATTTGAATCAGCATTTAGAGCTTTTGTTTATAACCCATCTATGAGAAAAAGTAGAGATATCAGTCACAGTTATGAATCTAGATCCAATAGAGAAGTTGATGATGAAGACAGTTTAGTCGAGCTTGAATTATTGTTGGCCAAACGATTTCCTAGAGGAACCGATAAATATAGAGGTAAATTACCTTTGAAATGTTTTGCATGTAACAAGATTTGACACATAGCTGCTAACTGTCCTAATGGTGATAATGAGCACAAGCGAGACAAATTCAAGAAGTACAACGGAAAAGGCAAAACAGATTGTCTTATTGTACTTGATGGTGGTATCACTGATGAGGAATCTGATGGTGATGCTAATGAAGACATTGTGTTTGTAGCCATTAAAGAAGAAACATATGATCAGAAATCTTTAGTTCCACGAATGGATAATTCCGATGATTGGATCATTGATAGTGGTTGTTCACATCCCATGACCGGTGACCAAAGTAAATTTCATTCTTTGAAGGAATTTGATGGCGGAGTTGTAAGATTTGGTAATGACTCACCATGCATGGTTAAAGGTAAGGGAACTATTTCTCTTAATGGAAAGAGCAGTGCAAATGATGTCTACTGATTGCAACTGGCAAGTAGATTAAAGGTAACTTGTTTCACCTGAATCCTAAAGTCAGCAACTGTTTAATTGCTAAAGTAGATGAAAGTTGGCTTTGGCATAGGAGATTTTATCATTTGAATTTTGATAACATTGTTAAAGTGAGTAAGTCAAAGACAGTGAGAGGTTTGCCTCAGTTGGACAAATCGGTTAATTCTCTTTGTAAGGAATGTTAGTTGGGAAAGATGACATCCTCAACTTTCAAGAGCAAATCTTTTTCAGCAAAGAATCTATTAGATTTGGTTCATACACACCAATGTGGACCAATAAGGACTAAAAGTATTCAAGGTGACAGATATTTCCTGATCTTCACTGATGATTTCTCAAGGATGATGTGGGTCACATTATTGAAGGATAAAATAGAGGCATTTGGTAAGTTCAAGGCATTCATGGCCTTAGCTAAAAAGGAGAGTGGAAAGAAGATAAAGTGTCTAAGGACTGATCAAGGTGGAGAATTCACTTCTGAGGAATTCACTAGATATTGTGAAGAGAATGGTATCAAATGACAGCTTTCTGCACTGAGGACACCACAACAGAATGGTATTGCTAAGAGAGACAACCGGTCAGTTGTTGAAGCTACTAGGATGATGTTGATACAAGAAGATGTAGCGAAAGCTTTCTGGAGAGAAGTTGTCAGCACAACTATCTACACAATGAACAAGATTTTGGTAAAAAGAGGTAAGGAAAAGACTCCAGATGAATACTGGTATGGTAGATCACCTAATGTTGGTTATTTCAAGATATTTGGTAGCAAATTTTTTATTAAGAGAGGTGACTATATTAGCAAGTTTGAAGCTAAAAGTGATGAAGGTATATTTCTTGGTTATTCCACCAAGAGTAAGGCCTACAAGTGTTTTAACAACTGGACACAGAGAATCATAGAGAGTGTTGATGTTCGTGTGGATGAGTATCCTAAAGTCTCAAGAGAAACCACTGTAGAGAAAAAGGATCAAGACCCTTGTATTTTGTTTTTGGAACCAAAACCGGTAAAGAAAATATTGTTGTACCAATTCAACTGGAACAGGTAGATTCAAAAGAAGATGATGATAATGAAGATGAACCTAAAGATAATGATCATGTTATTCTGAGGTATGTGAGACTCAATCACAATCCTTAATAGATTATTGGAGATAAGGATGTTGGAGTGCTAACTAGAAGAAGAATCAAAGAGAATTCTTGCATGATCTCCACTATTGAGCCCAGAACAACTAAGGAAGCATTTGGTGGTAATCACTGGGTTAAAGATATGGAGTAGGAGCTTGAACAAATTGAGAAGAATAACACATGGACTCTAGTACCCCGACCAGTAAATAAAAATGTGATAGGTACTAAGTGGGTTTTTAGGAACAAGCTAAATGAAGATGGTGTTGTAGTTTGCAACAAAGCTAGATTGGTTTGCAAAGGTTATGCACAAGAAGAAGGAGAAGATTATGGTGAGACTTTTGCACCAGTGGCTAGAATGGAAGGTATCAGAACTTTACTAGCTTTTGTAGCTAATAAAGAATTCAAAGTATATTAGATGGATGTGAAATCTGCATTTTTGAATGGAATACTAGAAGAGGAAGTATACATTGAGCAACCAGATGGTTATGCTTCAACTGACAAGAAGGACATGGTATGTAAGTTATACAAGGCACTATATGGATTAAAGAAATCAAGATGAACTTCAAGATAATGATCATTATCTTGAGGTTCATGGTTATGCTTCAACTGACAAGAAGGAGCATGGTATGAAAGGCTTCATTCACACCTGATGAAGATAGGATTTCAGAGAAACCAGTGAAGACATCAACATATATCTCAAATCTGAAGGAGATAAAATACTAGTTAGTGAAGTGTTTGTAGATGATATTATATTTGGAGGAAATGATGACATGAGCAATGACTTTGCAAATGAAATGAAAAGTGAGTTTGAAATGTCTCTAGTGGGAGAGATAAAAAAATTCATAGGTTTGCAAATACAACAAATGAAGAGTGGTATTTTCATCACACAGTCCAAGTATGTGAAAGAGATATTAAAGACATTTGGTATGAGTGACTGTAAACCAGTTGGGACACCAATTGTTATAGGTTGTAAGTTGTCTAAGGAAGATGAGGCCACATCTATTGATGAGAAAGAGTATAGGTCAATGATTGGAAAATTGCACTATGTTGTTCATAGCAGACCGGATATAGCTCATGCAGTTGGTCTAGTTGCTAGATTTCAGAAGAACCTGAAGGAAACACATTTGATAGCAACCAAGAGGATTTTCAGATATTTGAAAGGTATTGTTGACTATGGATTATGGTATCCATATGAAGAAAATTTTGACTTGAAGGTTTACACTGATGCAGACTGGGCAGGTAATGTTGATGACCGAAAAAGCACAACTGGTGGAGCATTCTTTCTTGGAGGAAGACTTGTTTCATGGAGTAGCAAGAAGTAGAGTTGTATTTCACAGTCTACTGCTGAAGCTGACTATGTTGCAACTTATAAGAATTGTACCCAGGCTATCTGGATGAGGCACATTTTAGAAGGTTTCAAGATGAAGTTTACAGAACCTGTAAAGATCTTATGTGACAATACCAGTGCCATAAATATGTCAAATAATTGTGTCTTGCATGCACGAACCAAGCACATTGAATTGAAGTATCATTTCCTGAGGGAAAAAGTGCAGAGTAAAGATGTGATCTTGGAGGATGTTTCTAGCTAGGAGCAACTTGCATATATCTTTAGTAAACCTCTACCTAAGACTACTTTTGAGTATCTTAGAAGTCAGGTAGGGGTTGTACCCCTTCATGATGTAAATTGAGCATGATGTAGATTACATCAGTCCCAGAGCTACTTGCAAAGTTTTACAACAACATTGGTGTAGGAGTGGAGTTATTCCACAGGGGGAGCATCAAGTTGCAGGTTGTTGATGTTGCACAGTGAAGTTTTACATTGCATGTTTTACTTTCACTTTGGCATTGTTGTCAAAGGGGGAGAAGAACTATGTGATTATGGGAGAAGAACTAGAGACAAGCTAAAGACAAGGATAGTACATGGTAAAATGTAAACCAGGATTCCTATTCACAATCACAACAATCAATGGTGTTGATATTTGTATTGCCATCAATGCCAAAGGGGGAGATTGTTGGCATTTGCATGAAGATTGCATTAATGATTTGTTATATTGTCATTGATGTCAATTAACCGATAATGTTATTGTTGTAATGATGTCTTGTAACCGGTAGAAAGAGTGTGTGAAAGGAACTGTAATCGGTAGGTAAGTTTGTGGAGTGAAATAGTATTGCTAAGTATTGGAGATTTGAACTGGTAAACCCTAACCGATTACTTTTGGTGAATTGGTTATATTGGTTTATGTTCTGATGATGAGTGGTAAAGATTATGACACGTATGCATATTGTATGAAGAGAGTTTCAAAGTGATTTTGGCACATTGAGGTAACGGTTTTTGTCTTGGGAATGAGAAAGTATATTGCATGTAACGCAAAGCGTGTGATGAGTTACTAAGTTTGATGAAGCGGTGATCAAGGAGCGGTCGAGGCTTTCTTGAATGATGTTTAGAGATTGTTATGTAATCCAATGGTCATATCGGAACTGACTTGTTTGTAATCTCTATGTGAATTAGGTTTTTTTTGTGTTACCAACCTAGTTGATTTGTTTATAAGGTCGATGTGTTGTTTTAGTTTGAGTGTGTTGGCAAAGTTGAATTGAGTGTGTGGTTGCCGAACCGAATGATGTATCTGCAGTTTGAGTAAAGGCAGATAGGAGCATAAAAAGGATCTGAATGAGCAAGTGTAGTGCTATTCAAACAGATCAACAAACTCCTATTGTTTTCTAACAATTATAGCAGTTAAATCCCCTAACCGGGTAAGCTCTAACAAGATTGGTGCTATTCAAATCCTCTAACAAGGTGATCCATTAGCTTGGATTCTAAATCCTTTACAAAGGTTACTCCTCACAAGGTATTGCTTCTAGCAAGGCATTATAGTCAATCCCTTAACCGAGTGGTTCCTAATAGGATCAGTTCTTAACGAGACTTTTTGTAAAGCTTTAATAGGCTTGGCTCCTAACAAGGCAAACTTCAGAAGATTTTAGAATTCTTGTGAGTTCCATCTCACCGTGGTTTTTCCCATTTGGGTTTCCACATCAAAAATATTGTGTCAAGTGGTGAATGTTTTTGTGGTTATGTTTTATTATGGTTGATTTGCTTAACTACTTAATCCACTTTGATATGTCATGATAACTGACAGCATTATGAAATGAAGTTTTAATTATATCAGTAAAAGCATTTGGATGTTTGTAAGTTTCAAGTTGTTTACTATTATCTATTGTAACAGTCAACCAGTTTAGCTTGACAGTTTTAATCTTGACAGATATGTTGCATTGATAGTTCTAAGTTTACTTTGAGAGATTGATTTTGAGATTGGTGAAGCTTTATCAGTTTTTCAATCTACTGATTCACACCCCCATCCCTCTCAGTAGCTAACTGGATCCTTGTTCTTTCATCATGCCATCAAAGCCAATTAGGGCTGAATTTTCCTTTCTCCTTGGGTAAGGCATTTACATTGCGCTGATTCTCATAAAGTACCAAATCAGCTATTGAGAAGGAAGGTTGAATGACTTTATCATTGTAGCTTCATTGTAGAGTTTTATGATAGGCTTGGATATGCTCAATATCATTTATGCGACGTTCATCAAGCATCTCAAGTTGTTGAAGCTTTTGTTCTCTATAGGAATCATCATCCATTATACCCTTAAGGGAAACTCTTAAAGATGGAATTTCCAACTCCAAAGGCATAATGGCATCGACACCATAAACAAGATTATAAGGAGTACAACTTGTAGCAATGTGTACATTCTTTCAGTAAGCCCAAAGTGCATAGATTAATTGAGTATGCCAATCCTTACCATGATTGTTTATAGTCTTACAAAGAATTTGCTCAATTATCCTATTTGAAGAGTCGGCTTGACCATTTGACTGAGGATAATATGGTGTAGAAAATTTATGTTGAATATGATATTTCTCGAGAAACTTCTTAACCTCTTTTTTTTTCAATGACGTTCCATTATCTAAAACCAAAGCAAAAGGTATTCCAAATCGAGAAATAATGTTTTCTAAGATAAATTGACAAATAACTTCGGCAGTAGTGGATCGAAGAGGAACTGCTTCTACCCACTTCATAAAGTATTCAGATGCGGTGATCATGAAAGTATGTCCTTGAGATGAAGGAGGATATATTTTACTAATGAGATCCAAACCCAATGTAGAAATGGGCCAAGACGCTACTTGAGATCGAAGTCCTAGGGCGGGAGCATGGATCAAATTGCTATGTTGCTGACACTGATGACATTTCTTAACAAATGCAAAGGAATCCTTTTCCATGGTCTGCCAATAATATCCCATTCAGAAAAATCTCTGAACTAAAGATATACCTCTAAACTGCCTCCAGCAAGCACCTGAATGTGCTTCCTCAAGGGCAACAGGGATTTCAGCTTTGCTAAGACATTGAAGGAGAAGACCATTATAACCCCTCCTATACAAAACATTAGAAAGGATAATGTATCTAGCAGCCAACTTGTGAATCCTAGCCCTAGTATTCTCTTTCATAGAGTCGGGAAAGGTACCATCATTAAAATATCTTACGATGTGCGAGTACCACTCATCAAAATCTACAATGCAACAATATGCCACATTACTAGGATTATCAGCAATAGCCGGGGTAGTGAGGTTGTGAATGATGAATTTGAGATCTACCAAGGGGTCCTCTAAAGACACAAGAGGCTACACATGCCATTGCATTAGCATGTCGATTATCTTTTCGAGGAACAAGCTCCATGGTATAAGAATCAAACTTTTTCAACAAGGATATAGCTAAATCTCTATATTGTGATAATTTATCTTGCTTATCTTGATAAATTCATGTCACTTGTCTTATGATTAATTAAGAATCTCCATAGATATGTAGATGTTTTACATTTAGTGCTAAGGTTGCTTTAATTCCAACTATAAGAGCCTCGTATGCAACAATGTTATTAGTACACAATAAATTGAGACAATATGATAAAGGGATAGGTTTCTTTTTAGGAGAGATTAGGACCACCCTTGCCCCCGATCCTGTACGCCACCTAGAGCCATCAAAATATAATTCCCAAACCTCATCAATCTCAATAGAGAAAATGCATTCATCAGGGAAAAACTCCAGGTTAGGTAGGAAGAAGGGTGAGGGAGCCTCAACTAAGTGGCCGGTCAATGCTTGACCCTTTATTGCCTTCTGCGAGACAAACTTGAGGTCAAACTCGATCAACATCATAACCCACTTGGCTAAGCGTCCTGAAAAATTAGTTTTAGAGAAAATATGTTTTAGAGGATCAAATTTAATGATAACATGGACTTCAACATTCAAAAGGTAATGCCTTAATTTTTGTGTTGCAAAGAGTAATGAAAGGCACTACCTTTCTATCGCAGAATATCAAACCTCATAATCAAGCAGAGTGTGACTTATATAATAAACTGGACATTCTCTACCATCCTTATCACGTTGTGCCAATAAGGGTGCAAGAGCATGAAGAGAAGTAGATATGCATAGCAAAAGGGTTTAGAAGGGTCATCGAGTTGAAGAACAGGAGGATTGGCCAAATAGGTTTTTAAGTCCTCAAATTCTTGATGACAATCCTCATTCCATTGAATGTTGATATTATTTTTAAGCAATTGAGTAAAAGGAAAGGTACGATTCACAAGTTGAGAAACAAACCTACGAATAGCTTGGATCTTCCCTTGTAAACTTTTTTAATTGGGAAACATTTTTAGGAGGTGGCATATTAACAATGGCATCTATCTTTTTTGTATCCACCTCAATTCCATGATGTGAGACTATGAGTCCTAATAGTTTACCATTATCCACGTCGAAAACAAACTTTCAGGGATTCAAGCGCATGTTGTATTTACAAATTATTTCAAAGACTTGACGAAGGATCTTAACATGATCTACATGAAGAATGGATTTAGCTAAGATGTCATCAATGCAATCTTCTAAGATCTTATGCATGTAATCATGGAAGATAAGGGTCATGACACTTTGATAGGTAGCGCCTGCATTTTTCAATCTGATAGGCATCATAACCCAACAAAACATTCCCTAAGGGGTGGTGAAAGCATTTTTAAATTGATCTTGAGAATTAATAAATATTTTATTATATCCTGAGAAACCATCCATGAAGGACAATAAAGCATGACCTTCTACAGAATCCACTATCATATCGATATTCAGGAGAGGGAAATCATCCTTCAGAGAGGCTTTATTAAGATCTTAGAAATCTGTACACATCCTAATCTTGTTATAAGGTTTAGCTACTGCCATAATGTTTGAAATCCATGGGGAATAATTGATAGGACGAATGAATCTGACATCCAATTATTTTTAAATCCTAGCCTTAATAAGTAATGCTACTTTAGGGTTCATCTTTCGGATCTTTTTCTTCACAGGTTTAGCATCAGGAACTATGACAATATTATGAGTGACAACCTTAGGATCAATACTAGGCATATCAAAGTATATCCAAGCAAAGATTTTAGGGAATTCATGTAACAATTCTGAGTATTATTTTTGTTCTTCTTCGTCAAGACATTTCCCTATCTTAATGACTTTCTCTTCAACACAAGGATCCATCCCTATATCAATAGTGTCACTTATGAGAAGATTACTTTGTTGGGGAATATATTTCACATGAGGAAATTCTTTAACTATCTCATCGTTATTTCTTTTTTTCCCAAAGTATGCTTTTGCATTTAAATAATAGGGAACACCACGGTTATGGTGATAACGAGGAAGGTTGTCATAAACTCCTAGGAACTATGCTAAGGAATCATCAGTGGGAAAAACATCCAAAGCAAAGACACTAGAAGAGTCATAGTGAATATATTCTAGATATTTTATTGAGATAGAAGTATAGATGACATTAACACTAATAGATGGTCTCTTGGAAGCTTTAGTATGCTCAAAAGGATCATAGCCAAGTCTGAATGTCGTATCACGGAAGTTGTTTTCTAGGGGAACCTTTATCCCTTGCTCTTGAGGACCACATCCATTACTATTATATCCACACCTAGATAAGATGTGAAAACCAGGACCATAGAGGTTAGCCATTTACGAAAGAGAAGGAGGATTTTCATAAAGTGAAGGATCAAAATCATCTAGATCAGAAGTCAAGGGAGACAAAGTATGAGAAGCCACCACAAAGTTATTACTTAATGGCCCAATTAGAGTGGATTGCTTTTTAGGGTTTTCTTCTTCTTTCTTCTTTTCGACTTTGGGATCTCTAGGGGGAATTCTATATTCTCCTATAAAAGTAGAAGTAAATTCAAGGGATCCATAATCATCTTCTACAAGAATCTCTTTAGGAGAGAAGCCATCCTTAGCAGTAGAATCAGGTTGGGAAGGCTCTTCTTCAAGAACCTTAGGTTCACTTGAGGAATTATTGGTAGGAGATAAATTTGAAGAAACATACACACTAGTGGGAGTAGAGGCTTTAGAATAATCATCTAAGATTGTTGGGGAAGAACCAGTTGAAGAGGATTTAGATGTTGATGTTTGCAAACAAGCCTGGAGATTTGTGTCACCTAGCAAGGTATATGTTTTATTGTTGTAAATTAATTTAACTTGCCTATGCAATGTGGAAGGGCTAGCTTGCATGCTATGAATCCAAGGTCTCCCTAATAAAAATTTATATGCCAAATCTCAAGACATGACATGGATAGGTGTGGGTAAAGTAACAGGAACTACCTTAACATGCAAGGTGATGATACCTAGTGAAGATTTAGCCACATTATCGAAGCCCCGGATAGTAAGATAATCGGGCTTAATAAGAGATGTATCGACATTGATTTTATGCAACAAGTTAATGCTACAAACATGAAGGCCAAAACCATTATCCACTAGTGTCCGTCTTATTGCACTATCATTTATGATAACCACAATCATTAAAGGATCATATTGATGTTGGATCTCTCTAGTAGGCAACTCATCTTGTGTAAACACAATTTGAGCTTTAGGAGATGTGATAGAATCAATTAAGGAATTCATGTTATTAGATGTCAATGTGGATGGGACATCCAAAGTTTTCAAGGAATCTTATAACATTCCATGATGGGTTGAGGAAGTTTGAATCAAATCCCAAAGGGATATCTTGGTAGGATTAGCTTTAATTTGTTCAATGAGATCATATTCCTTGCCAACAGTTTGTGAGATATACAGGGTGCTTGAGGAAGAATAGGTTGAGGATCAAGAAGAGAAGTTGGGATAACCGGAGGAGGGTTAGGTTGCCTATTATTTCTTGTATTGTGGGTATGGCCAACTGCATGATGACTCTCCTTGTATATTGTTTAGCATAACTGTAAGGACTCTTAGTGGGATTTATTCTTTGCACAATAATGATAGGTTTGTTACGAGTACTAAAGGAGTCATGACTATATCCACCTTGAATCATGAAAAGAGGTTGATCAGAGAGAGATGAAGTTGAGGAAGGATAAGCACCTTGGACCACAAAAAGAGGCTTGTTATGTTCATTCACATTTATCATGTTGATTATCCTTTTAGATGTATTTTTTTCTTTGAAGATTTAGGCAAAGACATAAAGTCATCAAGGGCATCATCCAACAAAGCATGGTCATATCAGTTAAAATGCTTATCTTTTGATTCAAAAGGAGACATTTACTTATAAAGGAATTTTTATAAACAACCATGCCACTAGAACTAGTGGAGGAGTTGATAGGAATGTACCCATGAGAGGATTCATTCAACCTATCTTTCTCATCACCATAGTAACAAGGTTGATTAGTTTTTGACAAAATCTAGGTTTAGAAGGCTTAGGGTTAGAAAATTCTTCTATAAATTCATCTAATTCATCCTTACTAAACTCATAATCAACATAATTGCATACATAAAAAGCATAAACATCTTGCAAATAAAGATCTGACATTTTGAGATGAAAATTGAATGAGATTTAAACACATAATGCAAGTAAAAGGAAAGGAAATCTCTTTTTTTTCTTGAATTTTTCACTTTTTTATTTTTTTGGAGTTTTATGTTTATGAAGAAAAATAAAAAGATACTAAATCTAGATCTAACAATGCAATGCAATGCAATGAAAAATGAAATCGGATTCACCAAAATGTGTAGGGGAAAAAGTGAGACTACGCAAACAATTCCTAATCCCACTCTCATGTACACATTGTGGAATACGAAAGAGCCTAGGGAGGTAACAAACTTTGGCTACTTCTTGTGAGGAAGAGAGAGCCAAGTATTACCTCTTAGGGATTCTATTCCTTTGCTACAAATGAGAGGAAGAAGTGACGCAAAAGTGCAGATTTGAATGATTTAACTTATAATACAAGTATGCTTAAACAACCCTAATTTGGAAATACAGAACTAAGACTAACTGATATGTCACTGAAAAGTATAGATTAAGAGGCAAATTCAGAGGTGCACCTGTGTCAGAAATCTGAGCTAAAATGTCCAGAACCAGGGTGTTGTGCCACTGCCCTGATTCTACAGACCTGAAGTTGTACCTGTAAAACTGGAATCTCAGACCTGAAACCTACTACTCTACCAAGTCTTGCTTAAAGCAAGGAGGACTAGGGTGCCACGCCCCTATCCTGAGCAGGATCAAGGTGCCATGCCCCTGTCCTGGGGGTTTTTGATGAAATTTTCCTTTCGGAACAGTCTTTGTGCACTCTATTGGTCTTGAAACTTGCAGCAACGCGCGGATCCGAATCTGCACCTGTAGCTAAAAAGTAGGGTTTCGAGTGGCTATATGGGATTTTGCCTTAGTCAAACCCCCATTTTGGTTATTTTCACATCAACGAATAGCCAATTTGTAAAGTAAAATAGTGTGTGCAAGAACCTTGTGTGCATGCAAGATCCTAGGATGAGAGTAAACAATCTAGAGAAACCCTAAAAGTAAACTCTAATTGCTTGTAATTGAGAAAGTAAATGCTCTAAATCAATGATGCAAAGTGATCTAAATAATGAATGTAAATTAAATTGATGTAATTAAGCTCATATAAATACATAGAAACAACATGAAATCATACCCAACCCCAAGGGAGAGGTACAAGCCAATCTTCAATCGGTGATCTCCTATTGCTTTCTCATATCTTCAAAATCCCCAATTGATGAAAGAATGCTTGATGATTGCTTGATATGTGTTGTTGAATGTTGTTGAAGACTCCAAAGGTCTGCTCTTTCGCTACATAAAAGGCTCCCTGTAATTGCTCCAAAATATTTTTCAGATTCGATTTCCTTAGACCTTCAAATGAAGAAAGAGAGCTCTTATGTATGAAACCCTAGATCTTAATTTCTTCTTTAGGCAGACCTAGGATTTGAATTTTCCGCCAATATTTTGGGGTTAATAATTATAATATCATAGAATTATGCCTCCTAAATTTTGGGAAAAATGTCAGGGATCGTGTGCAAAGTGCACATGGTCCGACCAACTTTTTACCAAATTTTCAGGGCCATTAGATGTGATGATATTAGAGTGAATGCAAAAGTTACAGTTGATTTCAAGATGTTTTGATATGTGAAATCGGGCCTTAATGGTTTAAATAGGACATAATTAGGGTTTATGATTTAATGATTAATTGGAGGAATAAAATGAAAAGGGGCACGCTTAGGATAAAGGGCCCAACTTTATAACATGTGAAGAGGTGAAATATGAATTTAGATTTAATCAAATTAATTAATTAAATACTTAAAGGAGATGAGAAATGCAAGATGCAAAACACACTAAGGCGGGTGCTAAACCAAGCATGGAATTGTACCACCCTAGCAAGGGTGTACAATTTATGACGCTACATTTATCCCCCACTTTAGCAGTCATATGACCCTACATGCATATACAAGCTAAAGTACAAAAAAAGAAGTAAAACATCATTTGTCCATAAGTTGTCGGACGAAGCCCCCAACGGTATCTGTAGTACACAGCTAGGAACCGCACCCTACAAAACCACATTTTAGATCACAAAATCGCCTATTGCTTACTAAAGAAAGTGATGAAATTCGCAGGTAGCTATATGTCCGCCTTGTTTCAGCTTGCTTATTAGGGAGGTGAAATAGGGTATCATGTTTATCGCAACAAATTGTGATGAAAATCTTGATGAAACATGTTCACAACAAGGCTCGATTGTGCATCCAAGTGGTTTATGGAACAAATGTGGAGTGAGAGAGAGAATTCACGATTCGAACACCACTGATGACATGAAAATCACACATCCCTAGCTCAAGTTATGATAGATTGAGTAAAAAGGGCGAAGTTAGGGTTTATAAGTTAAAATTATAAAAATGAAAAAAGTGTATAACTCATAAATATGAAAGTGAAACTCTCATTTGTCACTTTTTGACTTTCAACACTATTCACTGTAGAGGAGCCCAAACATCACTCATCATGCCTCGACGTCGACTCGAGCAACCCACGCGGATGGAGATCCTGCACCGAGCCATTTTGACACATGGACCACTCAACGAGGTGAGTTGACCTTTCATCGACTCTTCTTTGACTTCATTGATTGCATTGATTTTCAATATTGATGATGTCACTGACTAGATCCTACAAATGCCCCATGTTCGGGCCCCACGGGACCTAGGACGCCCTGGTCCCCCCAGGGCGCCCTGGTCACAAGGGGGTGGCCTGGTCCTCCCAAGGTGCCCTGGTCTTAAAGGGGCGTGCTAGTCCCAGCTCAGAGCGGCCAAGGGTCACGTGGGAGCAGGCGTCAAACAGATAGGATAGATTGATGATACTTTATGTTAGATAATTATGATTGATTGAGTGATTACTAATGATTTGATGTTGTCGATTTTGAATATTCTTCCCTATATTCGTGAGCATACTACTGGTCACACCTTCCATAGCTTTCAGAGTCAGATTCCATGGGTCTCACCAGAGAATAGAGAGTTGATTCATGTTGTAGGGTTGTGGTACCTGATGACCATGCCCGCCATCAAGTTGCATCTGGCGATGCTGATGGCACTGATGGAGAGATGGGACGTGTATACCTTCACTTTTCTACTTTTTGTGGGGGAGATGACAATCACACTTGCAAATGTTTACCGCATACTTTGTCTTCCCATCAGTGGAGAGACAATGAGATATCGAGCCGATCACACCACTGTCAATTACAAGAGGGAGCAGGTCTACTACTTCAAGAGAGAGATGTCCGGTGAGACTAGGGGTCACATTATGATCAGTTGGCTCCTACATCCCAGGGGTGAGGTTCTGCTAGTGAGATAGCTTATGATTGTGACCATTGCATTAGTCATGTGCCCTAATGGGCACGAAAATCACATGCCTCGAGGTCTCACTTATGCAGTTAAAGACATGGAGAGACATTGGAGGGTATTCTCCTGAGGGTGGAGTATGTTAGCCCACCTTCACCACGACCTAGGAGAAAACGTGCTTGGACAGGGATGCAACCTGATGACCCGCATACTGCTACATATATGGATATTCAAGCACATTACATGCACTAGACTCGCTGGGTACCCATTGACTTGGTTCTGGAGTAGCCTAGAGTATTTGAGCACATTACGTGCATTAGATCAGAATTTTAAGTTTTGTTGTGATAATAATACTTCTAAAGTCAATGGGACTTGTAGACACCCAAAATTGTCTAGTCTAATTAAATAAATATTTTATTTATTTAATTATCTAAGCTTAATTCTTCTATTAATTAAATAAATCTTTATTTATTTAATTAATTCATTTATCCTCTTCTAGCCTTATTTCTCATTTAAATAAATACATTTGATTATTTAAATTATTCTTTTTCCTAAATTAAATAAATATCTTATTTATTTAATTGATCCCACTTCTTCTATTAATTAAATAAATCTTTATTTATTTAATTAATTCATTAACCTTTTCTACCCATGACACATGCCATTCATCTCTTAATTCCTACACTACCTACCCTCTCATTATTTTATTTATTTTTTTACCTACCCTCTAATCATAGCCAACCTCTTTTACACCTCTCAATCTTATCCCTCCATTTCATATAGTGTCTTCTATATAAGAGGATACTTCCTTCATTATCAACCCTAATCAATCTATGCATC
The DNA here is from genome assembly GCF_030272615.1 of Cryptomeria japonica. Classification (NCBI taxonomy): domain Eukaryota; kingdom Viridiplantae; phylum Streptophyta; class Pinopsida; order Cupressales; family Cupressaceae; genus Cryptomeria; species Cryptomeria japonica. The sequence continues at coordinate 38,718,882 of NC_081407.1, forward strand.
TTAATCAATTGATTACACTCACTATACATTCCCCCCGTTGACTACTTGACTACACTACGCTTTTGAACATAGGCAATCCTACTTGCAACCACATTTCCGTTCTTTGTTGAGTTCTTGTGCACACATAAAATCTGAGAGCAAATATATAAAGCAAGATCAATGGAGATAGGAAGAATGGAGATCCAAACCCTATTGGACATGTGATGGTATAATCTTTATGATTTCATTTGATTTGCATTGTCTTAGGTAATCTTCATATGTTATGGTGGATCTTTGTTGTTGTTAGGCTAGGGTTTTGTGGTTGAATTCATTTAGCCTTTCAATATCGTTATTATTGTTATCCATTTTCACCATATACATTTTGGCATGCCCTGTGGGACATGTATTTTTGTTAGATCTGTGTTCATTGCAGATTTTTCTAGCCCTATATTGTTGTTTTGTAAAACAATTTGGAGAATAATCTTGTGCAGCTAGGGTTTTGGACACAAAATCAAGATCTTTGAGAGATTTGATCATATCTCACAAACGGCTAGGAAATTTTGTACCAAATATTTTTTGCAAGTTGAAGAAAGTATCGGGAGCTCTCAATCCAAAATTTAGGATTTTTGGAGCAAATTTTCATTTTCTATAAATTTTTTATGATTTTTCATAAAAAAATAATTTTGAGAGCAAATGAGAGAATTTTTCAGATTTTCTTACATTTTTGGAAATCTCACATAATTATACACAGGATCTATTCTTTGTGATTTTAATTTTGATGCAAAATATTTCTCTAAAAATCGGATCTTTAAAAATTAGGGTTTTTCCTTATTTTGATCAGATCTCACAAACGGCTTTGAATTTTAGCATCAATTTTTTTATGATGGTCAGGAAAAGTATCAGAAATATTTAGTAAAAATTTCAGATTTTTTGGATCAATTGTTGAATTCATATGGATTGTTTATGAGTTTTCATAAAAAATTAATTTTGAGAGAAAATTAGCGAATTTTTGGGATTTTCTTACATTTTTGGAAATATCTCAGAATTATACATAGGATCTATTCTTTTTTATTTTAAATTTGATTCAAAATCATTCCTCAAAAATTGGATCTTTGAAAATTAGGGTTTTGCATTATTTTACTCATATCTCACAAACTGTTTGGATTTGTTGTAGAAAGTTTTTTTATGTAGGTTTGGAAGACCGTCAGGATTATCTAGTAAAAATTTTAGATTTTTTGGATTGATTTTGCATTTTATATGAATTGTTTATGATTTTTCATAAAAAATTAATTTTTGGAGCAAATTAGCAATTTTTTTGGATTTTCTTACATTTCTGGAAATCTCTTGAAATTTTACAAGTGGTCTTTTTTTTTTGATGAATCAGATCTTTGAATTGGTCAACAAAATGCATTGTTGAAGGCCCCTATTTCACAAAGTCTTTTGGATCTAAAATTTACCTAACTTGTGTGCTTGCAGGAAGGGGTGATTATTTCAAACAATCCAAACTACTAATAAATCTTTGTTGCAGGTCCTTGGCAAGGGTTTTTGGATTTTTATTGTGTGCCTTGTTTTTATAAACTAGCAAACACTTCAATTGGTGCACTAAAATTGAATCATTGTCTTTTGTGTCTTGAGCAATAAGCTCTTTTTGTTTAATCTTTAGAGGGTCTGTCTTCCCATGTGGTCATTAGGACTACTAGTGAGAAGAGAACGACCCAAGTGGTAGCAAGGAAAACCCACCTCTTTTGAACCACTATAAACAACTGTATTCATGGTGAAAACTATGGATAACGTGTGCTGATTAGTTCATACCGACACTATGTCTCCCCATAAACCCGTTTGATCAAATTTATTTGATCAGTTGTAGGGCATAACCCCTACCAGCTGGGAGCCTTCTGTATTTACAGAGATGAAAGTGTCGCATGTATGGCCACACGAGCGGATGTCCTTACTAGCACCTTTTTGTTTTAGAAGCCAAAATCCTTCTAGTTGTTGAGGCAGGAGGTCGGACCTCTGGTAGCGGCCCACACACATACGGTTCTTAGTAGAGATACAAAGTTCACCATGGGGAGTTTTCGTGGGGACTGATGCTTGGCTGACCTGAGAAATGAGTGTCGAGGGTGGAGCCAGTGAGTCAAGCATCTAAGTATTTGCTCTGAATAACGTAGCCTTGGGGGTAAAACCTCATGTGGGATCAACAACAATTGTCTTGGCCAGCCATAAGAATTGTGCTTGACTTATTTTAAACATTCAAAACATTCAAGACCAAATAGCAAAACATTGTGTCTTTTGTGTCTTCAAGTGTATGCAAAACATTTTTACATCAAACAACACACTTTTCTTGGAGTCATTTTGAGTTTGCAAACATTGAGTCCTCATCAACATTGTGTCATCTTGTCACAAAAAATAGTCAAACATTCAGATTTGGTCACAACCAACAACTTCACAATTTGGAAAAATTTTACAGTCCAGCAAACAAGAGCAATCAGTTTCGGAATTCTTGAGCTTCGTAGGTTGTTTCTCCAGGGTTTCATCTAGCATTCAACTTGTCTTTGGGTCTCACAAAGTCCATCATTGCTTTACATCTTGCATTAAATTTACATTTGTCTAAACTTGAGTCAAAAGGTCACTTACTTGTCCTCATCATACTTTGTCAACACACTACATACAACAACATTTTGCTAAGTGGTCTCTCATCAAGGTCTATCACCTTTGGGTCTCATTTGGTCTTACTTAGAGTCAAGGTCAACTTACCTCATCAAGAGAAACTATTCTCTCTTTGGAAGTCACACCTACTCTACTACATACATACTTGGTCTTACACTTTGGACATTGCAAGTACACCTCAGATTCATTTACATTCCATCCAACTCTTGGTCTTCCATACCTTTTCCATTTTCATCTAGTCTCACACATCTTGGTCAATACCTAGTTCATGGTTGAAACCCATCTTCAAAAATCTAGGAGAGAAACTAAAGAGGCTCAAGAGTTTGCAAACATGAGTATCTATGAGTATGACAATGATGTCTTTTTCAATTCTGATCACACTACATTACCTGACATGGATGTCTATAGAAACATTCCAAATGTTGAGAACATGGGCACTACAAACAACAATGATACACACAATGACAATATGGACAACTTTTCAATACATTCAGCAGATGTGGAAGAATCCATTATGAATCCCCATTTCAATCGGTTGGTTGAGGAAATAATGAGGAGAGATCGACAATACTTCTTACAAATGATGGCACAAAGTGGAGCCAAGATACCTCATGATTTTGACATGTCTCAAATAATGGAAAATCGACCTTTGCAACAAACTCACTCCAACATGGATCAAAGGAGGCCTAATAGTGGAGGAAATAGAGGACCACATCTTGTGCCTGAATCACCATCATCTTTGTTTCAAAAACCAGAGGTCCCACATACACATGGTCAAGCATATGATACTTACCTTCGCAGACCATTATGGAAGTCTTATGCAGAGAAATATGCTCAATCACATATCAATGCTAAGGATCAACCACCAAAGCAATTGGATATTCAACGGCATGCTCAAAATTTGGACACAAGGAAACCCCGTGTCAAATTTGGGGACAACACACTAGAACAAACTCATGACATGCCTGTAGAGTATGGTATACATGGACAAAGCAGATATTTCATTCCTCAACATGACTCTATACCAAGTGGTCCATATACGCAGCATCATTATAGACCTCCTCCATATGAACATGTGTATCATCAATATCATCCATATATGCAACATGCTCCTCCTCCAATTGGTGCCTCAAGCATGAGGTATGGTCCAAGAAGTCGATCTCCACCTAAGAACAATTTGGAACAACAAATTAAGGATTTACAAAATAAAATGGAGGACATAAATACACCGAAGCCAACATACACAATGAGAGACATATGTCCTTATCCATTTGACAAGAGCATTCCAATGCCTCCTTTTCCTACACACTTTGTGACACCTAAGTTTGATAAGTATAAAGGAAAAGGGGATCCTAAGGCACACATAAGATAGTTTTTCACAGCTTGCATTCAAGTGGCAGCAGAAGAGACATATTTGATGAGATTATTCCCACAAAGCCTAGGTGATCAAGCTATGGAATGGTTCTCCCAACTTCCACCTAGTATTAAGTCATGGGGTGACTTAGCAGAGGCATTTATTCAACATTTCTCCTACAACATAGAGACAGACATATCAGTCATTACTTTGTGCAACACCAAGCAAAAAGATGGAGAGTCTTTTTCATCATTTTTACAAAGATGGAGGAATCTAGCTAGCAGATGCTCTTGTGAAATTCCACAAAAATAAATGGTAGAGATGTTCAGCCAAAATGTTAACAAAGACATTGGCTATGATTTAAGGAAAGCTTGTTTGTCCACCTTCAAGGACGTCATTGAAAAGTGATTAGCGACAGAAAAGGTCCTAATTGAACAAGGAGTCATTAAGATATTCAAGGAAAACAAAGATAACTTTAAAGGAAAAGACAAGCCAATATTTTGGAATAAAAACAAGAACACAGTCAATGATTGTGTTGTTGATGCCAATACAGTGCGACCCAAATTCATTTTTTCTGGATCAAATCAGGTGAATACTCAAACAACTTCTAAATCACGAAGGAAGTACACTCCATTGGGAGAACCACTTGAGTCAGTTTTCAAAAAGCTAGTGGCAAACAAGGTAATCACTATTCCAGATTTTCCTCCATATGAACCAAAGGTTAAACCAAATTGATGGAATGATGATGAATATTGTGAATTTCATAAGAGCAAGGGTCATAAGACAAGAAATTGTCATTGGCTGAAAAACATCATACAAGATCTCATTGATAGAGGTGACATTGAGATTGAAGGGCACTCATCCAATCAAGAACATGAGATGTTTAAGGAACCATTCCCAAAACATGACAAAGGAAAAGCTAAAGTCATAGATGATCAAACCAACTATACCAGAGCATCTTATAACTATGATTCAACTATCAATCACATCTCGATGGACAATTACGTCTCTACCATTATCATCAAGGACAAAAACCCTAAGAATTCTACCTAGAGACCCAAGATTGTCTTAAAAGGCGTTGGATCTTCTTCCGAACCTACCTCTGAATGTCATGTCACAACCCGCCAAGGTAAATTCACTTTGAAAGGTGCTCCAGCTAAAAACACCGCTTCCTCATCAACCAAACCTGAGTATGACCTTGTAGAACAGTTAGGGAAGACACCTGGACTCATCTCCATACTTGAACTCTTGCGCATATCCCCCGCACATAAATCCATTCTTGACAAAATCTTGAGAGAAACTACTATTCCTACTGATCTAAAAGTTGACCAGTTTCAAGCCATGGTGGGATACCTTTCCATTCCACACTCCCTTACATTCACAGAAGCCTATGACACCTCCGTAAGTCAGCCACATAATGCACCATTACACATTGAAGCCTTCATACACAAACATAGAATCAAATGAGTGTTGATAGATGGAGGAGCAGGTCTAAACATTTGTACATTGAGCACTATTAAACAATTGGGATATTCTGATAAAGTTGTGAATGCTACAAACAAAATTACAATCAAGGCATATGATGATGAAGAACATTTATCCAAAGGCACAATCACCTTACCTCTTAGAGTTGGGCCAGTTACAAAGGATGTGGTTTGTCAAGTCCTAGACCTTGATCTCACATACAACATATTGCTAGGACGTCTTTGGATTCATGAGATGAGCGCAGTACCATCTACATATCATCGATGTATCAAGTTTCCACACAATGGAGTGGAAGTGACCATCAAAGCTGACCCAGACCCATTCATTTATTGCAAAAATTTGCGACCTCAATCAGAAATAACAATCCCAGTCAATCGAGAAGCAATTCCATCATCAGCATATGTAGATCCAGAATCATTGAAAGCTTCTACATCCAAACAATCAGAGCTGAAAGAAGAATTCAAGATTAAAGACATGGGATGTGGTGAGTAAATCTTTCATGTTGATCAACTCCCACTATCTCCTAAGGTATCCAGTCTAGAAGAACAACCTACAAACAACTTGCAATGCCAAGGAATTGGGTGTGAACCACCTAGTGCTGTGGCTACTAAGTCTGAATGCTAATCTCCTCTAGTGGTGCAAGCAACTCTTGATATCAATAGTCCTAAGAGTGGTTCCAACAAAGAATCTATTGAGCATATTGCCAGCCCTCTTGAGAGCTCACATAGCCTTACCATATCATCCACTCATTCCATTTCCACTCCACTTCCAGACTTGGATCAACAAGAATTACAAAATCCCTTACTAATTGGGGATCAAAAATCAAGCTTTGAAAAGAAAAATCTAAAAGTCAATAATAAAGAAAAGCCCTTCAGTTAAAATCAAAATCAAAAGCTACTGGACTCAACAAAAATCAAGGTCAAGGATAAAAATCCTATAAAAGAAAAAGAGCAAGAGTTGATCTCCCCTAATATCAAAATAACTGGGGGCAAAAGTTCTACAAATATAAGTAAAAAAGAACACTTGTTGATCCTATGTCTCCATCATGCTATCCTACTTTCACTTCTTTTCACAATTATAAGCCTTCATAACTCATCCACTTGTTCCACAAATCCTTTCCCTTCTGGTGATACATCATGGACCTTTAATGGAACTTTCTTGAAGGACTTTTTTATCAGGGATGCCCAAACTTCTTTAGGTGACACGCATATGGGAAAACGTAGTCCACACACTAGTAATTCTATCTCAGTTCCTTTATCAAGGAAGATAGTCGCTCGAGCTACACATCATTCAGTCAAGGAACAATGTAGTTACAATCATAAGGTAAAGCCTCACACATTTGAGGTGGGTGCCTTGGTTCTCAGAGAAAATCCTAAAAATCAGCAAGATAGAGAAAAGAAGGGAAAGTTTGAACCAAACTGCCTTGGTCCTTACATCATCACAGAAGCCTATGGATCTAGGGCATATCAACTCTCAACTCCTGATGGTGAACCTTTGGAGGATCCTATCAATAGAATGCACCTTCATAGGTTTTACACATAGCTCTTCAGAGTATCCTAATATAAAAAAAATAAAAATTATAAAACAAAAAAATCGTTACTTGGTGAAAACCTGACAAACAGGCACCTTGTGACACAAAAAAATCAAAAAATCAAAAAAGTAAAGAAAAACATTTTGTCCAACAGTGAAAACCACTTTGGTGGCGCCTTGGGCAAGTACCATGGTGAAAACTGGGTCACCAACGCCATGTGTAGAGACATTGCTCCTCTCTCCTTCAAGATTCACTTTCATCCTTTCACTTTGCACACACTCACAACCTATCCATTCATAATAAACTTACCCATTCCCATCATGGCTTGTTATTGATCTATCCAAGATTGGTTAGCCATTCATAATAAACCTCTCTTTTCACCCCTTTCCATTCAAAATCAGCTCCTATCTGTGGCTAAGGCAAATCCTACGTCTAGTAATGGGTGTGGAACTGAGAACATCACATGATTTGAGGAGTACAGTTTCTTCCACTTTTCTTCAGTCTATTTGCGCACAATCCACAATAAAGCAACATTTGCATCACAGATCCTCAATAAAGTTTCATCTTCTCCGCAATAAAGTATTAGTTTCATGGATTCAGTCAGTTTCAGATGAGACACAGCAACAACAATGGGCTTCAACAAATCAAATATTTCAATAGACTCAGACAACATATGGTTCTGTGCTATCTATCCTTTTTGTGAAAGTAAACATTGTGACCACAATCAAATAAAACTTATACAAGTGACAAGAGACACTAAAATTGAGGACTACAGTGGATGTTGGTGTCGAGTCTTGGTTTTCTTTTGATTTTATCTTTTGATGACATGTCTTTTAGCTTTTCCAGGATGTCTCTGACTAGAGATTCTATCTCTAGGATGTCTTTGACTAGAAAGGCGAGGATGGGGTATCGTCACCTATTTTTCTTTTGCTGTCTGTGGATTGTCTCTTAGTAATGCTATGACTTGTCCAAGGATATGAGGACACTGTGAGTCTAGTGTGAACTGGGGCATTCCTTGTTTGTGACTGTCTTATCTCCATGCAAACAGGTACAATGACTTTTTGGGTCAAACATATGCCTCGATTGTCATAACCTACTTGCCATAATAAAGCTCAATGATGATAATGCACAAGAAGCTCTTTCACTTTCATATCTTTTGTCTTCCATCCCCATTTCTTGATTGACTTCCATCGTCCTTCTCGAGTCCGCATAGCCTGCTATCACATGACTGAGTATAATGACACACCAAAAACATTTGCATTTCATGTAGTTGCACTTGCATTACCACATATAAGCATTTCATACATACATATAGATATCACAACTGCATCACATCCTACACACAACACCTGTTAGTACAATTTACATTTGCATTATCATATTCATCTGCATTACATACATTCACATTTGCATCATGCATACACATATAAAACATAAAAGAACAAAAAAAAAAATATTGCATTGCATCATATACATATTTGCATCCATATCATAAGCATCACATAAGAACATCTCATCACATAGGTACACATGCATATAGCTGCCGCAAAGATGAATCATCTCATATATATATATAAAGTGTCATGATACAATGATGTCAAAAGCATATGGCTACAATCACTTGCAGGTGTCTACATCATCATACAAAATGGTACAAAACTGATACATAAGAACCCACTAATCACTCCTCCTAACACTGCTGGTAGTGCCTGTCCGGTCGCTATCATCATGTCCCATGCCACGTTTCTAGCCCTCATCTCCAGTCCTGAATCCTAGAACACTCATCTCAGGGCCTCCCTGTCTCCATCTCGATCATAGGGTATCAGCTCCCCATCAATCGGTATCCTCAATATCCTGTAAACATCCTCTAAGGTGACTGTCATCTCACCCATCGGCAAATGAAAAGTACAAGTCTTTGAGTGCCACCTCTCAGCAAGTACAGTCAGCAAACCCATGTTTGCTCGAAACTCAGGCATATACAAAATATGTCTCAATCCCATAGCCTCAATCGCAGCTCGGTCCTCGGCTGTCAACTCAGGTCACAACCTCTGAGTCGATGGGAATCTCTCCCGTGACTCTAGCATAGGTAGATACTCCTCCAGTCAAGCAAATCAATCATCTCAGTCCTAGTGACACTCACTGTTCATCACAAAGTGTTGCTTCTATCCTAGTGGTACTCCCTGTTCATCACAAAGTACTACGTGTTTGGCACTCCCTGTTTATCACAAAGTGCTACTCACATTTGCACTCACTGTTCATCACAAAGTGCTGCTCATATTTTATTACTCCCTATTCATCACAAAGTACTATATCTTGGTACTCACTGTTCATCACAAAGTGCCTTGATCTATCCTATCCTAGGGCCTCTGCTTGAGTGTATCCTCTCAGCAGCTTATCCAATTGACAGTGTATGTTCATCACAGAACTACTGATTTGACCTAAAAGACACAAATTCACATTTTTGGACACAAACATGCTTTCCTGACATAAACACGCTTAGAGACTGCATAAATGTGCCTGGCACCAATGCAGACGCGCCTAGCGAGCATAAACACGCCTGGCACCAACGTAGACGTGCCTACACGTTTTTGACATTTTTTGGACCCTATTCTAAGCACATTTATTACTCTACCTAGCATGCATTAATGACAACAATAAATGCATCAAAGTACAAGGAGGTTTTGTGGTACTTACTGGCTCTCCTACCTCTGTTGGCCTCTGAAATCGGCGAACGCGATCAAATCTATGAGCCATTGCCATTGCTGCTGGCTGCTACTGCTCTATCTCACTCTGCACTCTGATCTCTTGGATGTGTGGATGACAATGAGGATGTTTTCCCCTCGTGGTCTATCTTATAGACTACCCTAGCCCTAGTCTCCTGTGTCAGTCTTCGTTATCCCGTGACTTTGTCACTTTATCTGGTCAATCCATTCTAGCCTTTCTTTCTTATCGAGAGATTGTCTGTGGTCTTTTCACATTTTTTCATCCAATCTCTCGAGGGGGCATATCATTCCCATCTTGGGGCAACTCTATATCAGTTCATCTTATCTTCTTTGAAACAACACGACAAGCCGCAATATCTCAAAGAGGGGCAAAATGTAGACACCCAAAATTGTCCAGTCTAATTAAATAAATATTTTATTTATTTAATTATCTAAGCTTAATTCTTCTATTAATTAAATAAATCTTTATTTATTTAATTAATTCATTTATCCTCTTCTAGCCTTATTTCTCATTTAAATAAATACATTTGATTATTTAAATTATTCTTTTTCCTAAATTAAATAAATATCTTATTTATTTAATTGATCCGACTTCTTCTATTAATTAAATAAATCTTTATTTATTTAAATAATTTATTAACCTTTTCTACCCATGACACATGTCATTCATCTCTTAATTCCTACACTACCTACCCTCTCATTATTTTATTATTTCTTTTACCTACCCTCTAATTATAGCCGACCTCTTTTACACCTCTCAATCTTATCCCTCTATTTCATATAGTGTCTTCTATATAAGAGGATACTTCCTTCATTATCAACCCTAATCAATCTATGCATCTTAATCAATTGATTACACTCACTATGCATTCCCCCCCGTTGACTACTTGACTACACTACGCTTTTGAACATAGGCGACCCTACTTGCAACCACATTTTCGTTCTTTGTTGAGCTCTTGTGCACACATAAAATCTGAGAGCAAATATATCAAGCAAGATCAATGGAGATAGGAAGAATGGAGATCCAAACCCTATTAGACGTGTGATGGTATAATCTTTGTGATTTCATTTGATTTGCATTGTCTTAGGTAATCTTCATATGTTATGGTGGATCTTTGTTGTTGTTAGGCTAGGGTTTTGTGGTTGAATTCATTTAGCCTTTCAATATCGTTATTATTGTTATCCATTTTCACCATATACAGGACTTTGTATAGGCAGATGGTGGGAATTTTGAACTACTTAACCACTGCAAGGCTTGATATTACATATTCAGTCAGCATACTTAGTGGTGTAGGGGAACCAATGGGTCCATGGGGTCTGTTTAGTGTGTTTGTCTTTGAATTCATGTTTTGTTCATATTAGATGTAATAAGGTCTCAAGGACCATGTTCAAACTTTTGGAGTCATTTTGTAAGGCCTTAATGCCAATTGATTGCATGTACTCTAATAGGACTGTCTTGGTCAAACTGGGTCAACACCTCCCAAATTGTGGTATGGGAGTGCCTCTTATGTATTCTATGTTCATGTGTCCTATTTGAGATGTTTTCAAGGTTCCTAGGGGTCATTTATGTCATTTGTGCAAAATAAGCAATTTTTGTAAAAGTTGCATGACAACTTTTCAACGTTGTCAAAGCCACTTAACACACAAAGTGGTAGTTGTAAGGCTAACCAATTCAAAAAGTAGTTATAGACATTGGGTTTGGTTATATATAGACCCTTTAAGTGTTGGAGAAGGGTTGGTTAATGATATTGTACAGTGAAATCAAGTTTACAGACAATTTCATGAACCTTTCTCTACTATTTCCTACAAAAACGTTGTTATCTAATTCATTACTCTCTTATGTGGACATGAATTAATACACAAGGGTGAAAATTTTGGAGAGGCCTCTATAATACCATTCATTTGGCACCAGTTTGGCTTGATTCCATTGAGTTTTGTGCATTCTACAAATGGATTTGTCCAAACTAGTCAGAAACCCGAGGTTTGGAGGGTTTTATCAAGAATAATGCATATCCAATCATTCCACTAAATACTTGACTCAAGAATTGGTGGAATGGTTGGAATGAGGGTGCTCCAAATGGGTTTTAAGCCATTTTTACAAAGGCATTTTTCAAGAGGAGTTTTGAGCAATTGAGGCTTAATATCTTCATGTATTAAGCCAAATTTGACAAGGTTTGGGAAGACGTTGAGGGTTTTGGTACCAAAAAAACCAAGGAGACCATAAAATATATGAAATCAATTTATTTTTGACATGCCCTTACCTACCAAGTTGGTTGTACAGATCAGTTGAGTGTCTAAGAGGTGGCTACAATGTAATCGAAGACTTAATAAGGCTCTTGAAGGACTGCAACAGTTAGATTTTGAGAACTTTGGTCCAAAGTACCCCATCCTTATTTTGACATATGTTTTGTAACTCCCAAAAGGGTATCTAGAAATGGTTTTATTTTTATCCTTGTGTTAGTGAGTCAAAAGATATGACAAAAAAGGTCTCTAAGTAGGGCTATTAGAGACTAGACCTCATAGAAGGCAAATGGTGTGGGGTGACTTAGCAGGGGTTGCTCCAAAGGTGAGATTGGCTATTTTGAGTCCTTATAGGTTATATATAATGTTGGTATTCCTGCCTCAAGTCCTTCTTGTGTTTTTTCCCTAGTTGTCTCATTAGGGCCCTTTGTGAAGTGTTGTCAAGGCTAGAGTCTTTGATTGAGTAACCATTGTGCAAACTGAAGTTAAGACTGAAAACCTTAATCCTAATTGTTTGTGAGACCTCTTAGACCCTCTACATAAAAGTGGTATTAGAGCCACATTTGTTTTGGTAAGGGAAAGCACCAATGTGTGAAGAAGGGTAGGTGATTTGAGTGAGCAGTATGCCTCCAAAGGTTGGATTGACAGTAGCTAGGGAATTGAAAGCCCTAAGAGAAGAGTTAGAAGCATTGAAGGCAAAAGAGAGAAGGAGATATAGGGGTGAAGAAATTGATAGTGACCCTGAAGAGGAAGAAGGAAGAGAAGGTGAAGGTAAGACCCCTCCTGCAAGACCTCGGGAAGAGGAGATCCCTCCTGAAGAAAGAAGGTTCATCAATGCTTTGAAGTCAGTAAAAGGAGATGTTGCTAATGTGAAAATGGAGCTTCCAATGTATGGAGGCAAGATGGATGCTGAGGACTTGATAGAGTGGATTGATGCCTTGAACAATTACTTTGAGTACAAGGAGGTGCCTGAAGATAAGAAGATGAAATTTGCTAAAACCAAGTTGAAGGGTTTTGCCTTCGTTTGGTGGAACTACATCCAAGGAGAAAGGGTGAAACAAAAAAAATCCATGATCAATTCATGGTATAGGATGGTGAACAAACTAAAAGGATAGTTCCTACCTATTGATTATGAGGTTCAAGTGTTTAGGAAGATGAAATACTTGAAATGGAAAGACAGGGATGTGGTTTCCTACACTAAGGAGTTTCATAAACTCAACATGAGATCAGGGCATGTGGAGAATGAAAGAGAAAAGGTGGCTAGATACCTTAATGGCCTGAGATTCAATATCCAAAATGAGATCATCCTTCTTGTTCCAAAGAATGTGGATGAGTGCTTCCAAGTAGAATTGAGGGGGGAAGAAAAGTTGAAAAGGAAGAGTGATCAGCAAGGTAGAGGAAGAGGAAACTTTGGGGGCAGAAATCAGTCCCAAAGATAGCAAGGAGAGACAAATATAAATGAACAAAATGGAGACTCAAGCAGTAGAGGAAGTTTTAGAGGGAGAAGACCCAATGAAAGAGGAAGGATTGGTGGATCAAGAAGAGGTTCAAGCACCTTCACCGGTAGGTGTTATCATTGTAACCAAGTAGGACATCCAACCTTCAAATGTCATATAAAGAAAGCTTCTAGTTCCCATTGAGGAGATAGGAGGAATTAACAAGTGCAAGATGAAGATTGCCAAAGTGTCAATGCACCACCTAAACTTGTAGATCTAGAATATGGAGAGTCTAATGATGAGGATAACGCTTTTGAAGGTGCCAAGTACCAATGAGCCACCAGAAAGGAAGTCACTTTTCAGAACTTCTTGCAAATCTGGTGGGAAGGTATGTAAAGTTATAGTTGATTTAGGGTCCATAGATAATTTGGTGTCAGTATAAATAGTTGAGAAATTAGGATTGAAGAGAATCCCTCATCTTACCCCTTACAAGGTATCTTGGTTGAGTAAGGTCCAGCAAGTGCTGGTGAATGAGAAATCTTGGGTAGAATTCCAAATTGGGGATTTTCGGGATAGGGTCCTATGTGATGTGATTCCCATGGATGCTTGTCATCGACTCCTAGGATGTCCATGACAGTATGATCTTAATGCTCAACATGATGTGCAGAAAAATACTACACCATAACCAAGAATGGTGAGTCTTTTACCTTGAACCCTTTGCCGGATGAGAGTGTGGATAGGAAAGTTGGCTCTAGTGTCATTGTGGTAAGTGAGAAGGAGTTTTTGAGAACCTTGAAAGAAGAAGGTGGACAAGGGTTATCTTTGATTTTGAAGCCAAGAGGTGGATCAGATCTACTAACAAGTAAGGGGAAAGACACTCCTAAAGAAGTGTTACATTTGCTGGAAAAGTACAAAGGCATAGTAGTTGAAGAAATGCCTAACACCCTACCTCCAATCAGAGATATAAGCCATCACATAGACCTTATTCCTGGGGCCACACTACCTAAAAAGGCTTCCTATAAGTTGGCACCCTCTTAGAATGAATAAATTGCAAGGCAAGTACAAGAGTTGCTAGATAAATGTTTGGTGAGGAAGAGTTTGAGTCCATGTGCAGTACCCACCATCCTAGTACCTAAGAAGGATGGTAAATGGAGACTTAATATAGATTCAAGAACCATTAATAGGATCACAATCAAGTATAGATTCCCAATACCATGGATTCAAGACCTAATGGACTGTTTGGGGGGGAGCATGCTACTTTTCAAAGAATGATCTCAAGAGCGGTTATCATCAAATAAGGATTAGAGAGGGGGATGAGTGGAAGACTTATTTTAAGACTAATGAAGGCCTATATGAATGGATGGCGATGCCCTTTGGGCTGTCAAATGCTCCTAGCACATTTATGTGCCTAATGAATGAGGTGTTGAAGCCCTTTATTGGTAAGTTTGTTGTTGTTTATCTTGATGACATCCTTGTGTTTAGCAGGTCAAAGGAAGAACATTTGTAGCATTTGGACATGGTTCTCAGGAGGTTACATGAGGAGAAACTCATGATTAATTTGGAGAAATATGATTTCATAAAGGAATAACTAGTGTACTTTGGTTTTGTCATTTCCAAGCGAAGTCTGAAAATGGATCCCTCCAAGGTAGAAGCCATTCTTAATTGGCCAACCCCAAGGTAAATTGGTGATGTTAGAAGTTTTCATGGGCTTTCTAGTTTCTATAGGAAGTTCATAAAGAATTTAAGTCAGATTTGTGCACCTATGATAGATACTATTAAGGGTGGAAGTAAATGTAAGTTTTCTTGGACTGATGAGGCTGATAGGGGTTTTGAGTATTTGAAGAAAAGGGTGGCACAATAGCCATTACTTGTTCTCCCTGATTTTCACTATTCAATGTGATGCTAGCAATCAGGCCATAGGGGTGGTACTAAGAAGAGAGGGCAGACCAGTGGCATTCTTCTTAGAGAAACTCAATGATGCAAAAAGGAAGTATTCCTCGTATGACTTGGAGTTGTATGCTATGGTGCAGGCTCTAAAGAAATGGGGAAATTATTTATTGCCCAAAGAATTTGTTGTTTATACTGACAATCATCCATTGAGTTTTCTGAATGGCCAGGATAAACTAAACCATAGGCATATGAAGTGGGTGGAGTATCTCCAAGCCTACACTTTCACCATCAAGCACAACAAAGGACAAGCCAACAAAGTAGTAGTTTATCTTAGTAGGAGGGCACTCATGGTGCAATAAATACAACTACAAAGCATGGGGGTAGATGCACTCAAGGGCATGTCTCATAATGATGCAGATTTCAAAGAAATCTATGAGGTTTGTGATCAATCATTAAATACCTTTCATAGTGAGTATTCTAGTTTTTACTTCAAAATGATTTGCTCTTCAAGGGGGGTCATTTATACATACCTAGATGCTCAATGTGGGACAATATCATAAAAGAAAAACATAGTGGGAGTTTGGGAGGTCATTTTGGGCTTGACAAAACTTTAGATTAGGTTAGAAGGTTCTATTATTGGCCAAAAATGCAGGTTGATGTAAGAAGGTATGTTGAAGGGTGTTCTATATGTCAAAATGCCAAAGGTACTTCATCAAATGTAGGGATTTATCAACCCCTACCAATTCCCAATAGGCCTTGGGAGAGTGTGAGTATGGATTTTGTGTTGGGACTACCTAGAACTCCAAGGGGTTTTGACAGTGCTTTTGTGGTTGTTGACCGGTTTAGTAAGATGGCACACTTTCTTCCATATAAATGTACCAATGATGCATCTCAGATTGTAGGTTTGTTCTTCAAATAAGTAGTGAGGATTCATGGTTTACCATTGAATAGTGTCTCTGACAGGGATTCTAAGTTTATAGGTCACTTTTGGAGGACCTTATGGAAGAAACTTGGCACAAAATTGTCTTATAGCTAAGCCTATCATCCACAAACGGATGTCCAAACATAAGTTGTTAATAGGTCATTGGGAAATCTCTTGAGATGTCTTACCAAAGAACATGGATAGGCTTGGGATCTAATCCTACCTCAAGTGGAATATACTTATAATGAATCCATGAATAGGAGAATTGGAAGGAGCCCATTTGAGGTTGTTTATGGGATGCACCCTAGAGGTGTATATGGTGTAACAATTAGGGATATCCATCAGCAAGTAAGAGAAACCCTTCAAAACAATGTCGAAAAGTACAAAGAAAGGGCAAATTTGAAGAGGAGAGACCTACAATTCAAGGTTGGTGATTTGGTGTTGGCACATTTCAAGAAGGAAAGGATTCCCAAAGGAAAATACACCAAGTTGATGATGAAAAAGATAGGACCATGTAGGGTGGCTCACAAATTTGGTCCCAATGCTTATGAGATTGAGTTAGCCCCAAAGGTAGCTATATCTCCCATTTTTACTGTGTCTGATTTATATCCATATAAGAGCTTTGTGGTTGCAGGTTCTGATACAGGTACAAAAAACAACCGAGGATGATGATTGGATGAAGGAATTACCCCCAATATAACCAATGAAGCTTCAGTGTATTCTTGACACAAAGGAGGTGAAGAAAACTAGGAGGAAGGCATACAAAGAATACTTAATCAAGTAACAAGACCTCCTTGAAGAAGGTGCCTCCTGGATGACTATTTAGTGGGTTTGTATTTGATTTCATGTTTTTTTGTTAATTTTGGATGTAATAAGGTCTCAAGGACCATCTTCAAACTTTTGGAGTCATTTGGAGTCATTTTGTACGGCCTTAGTTCCAATTGATTGCATGTACTCTAATAGGTCTGTCTTGGTCAAATTGGCTTAACGCCTCCCAAAGTGTGGTATGAGAGTGTCTCATGTATTTTATGTTCATGTGTCATATTTGACATTTTTTTAAGGTTCCTATGGGTCATTTATGTCATTTGTGCAAAATAAGCAATTTTTGTAAAAGTTGCTTGACAACTTTTCAACGTTGTCAAAGCCACTTAACACACAAAGTGGTGGTTGTAAGGATAACCAATTCAAAAATTAGTTATATTAATTGGTTTTGGTGTATATATAGACGCTTCAAGTGTTGGAGAAGGGTTGGTTGATGATATTGTATGGTGAACTCAAGTTTGAAGACAATTTCATGAACCTTTCTCTGTTATTTCCTACAAAAATGTTGTTATTTGATTCATAACTCTCTTTTTTGGATGAATTAATACACAAGGGTGGAATTTTTAGAGAGGCCTTTGTAATACCTTTCATTTGGCACCAGTTTGGCTTGATTCTATTGAGTTTTGTGCATTCTACAAACGGATTTGTCCAAACAGGTCTGAAACCCTAAGTTTGGAGGGTTTTATCAAGAATAATGCATATTCAATCATTCCACCAATGGATTTACTCATGAATTGGTGGAATGGTGGGTATGAGGTTTCTATGGATGGGATTTAAGCCATTTTTTCAGAGGAGGAGTTCAAGAGTTGTTTTGAGCAATTGAGGCTTAATATCTTCATGTATTAAGCCAAATTTGACAAGGTTTGGGACGACGTTGAGGGTTTTGGTACCAAAAAAACCAAGGATACCATAAAACCTATAAAATTAATTCATTTTTGGCATTCCCTTACCTACCATGTTGGTTGTGCAGATTAGTGGAGTGTCTAAGAGGTGGCTACAGTGTAATCGGAGACCTAATAGGGCTCTTGAACGACTGCAACAGTCAGATTTTGAGCACTTCGGTCCAAAGTACCCCATCCTAATTTTGACATATGTTTTGTAAATCCCAAAAGGGTATCTTTAAATTGTTTTATTTATCTCCTTTTGTCAATGAGTCAAAAGATATGATGAAAAAGGTCTCTGAGTAGGGCTATTAGAGACTAGACCTCATAGAATGCAAATGGTGTGGGGTGACTTAGCAGGGCTTGCTCCAAAGGTGTGATTGGTTATTTTGAGTCCTTATAGGTTAGAGATAATCATTGGGATTCATGTTCCAAGTCCTCCTTATGTGTTTTTCCCAATTGTCTCATTAGGGCCCTTTCTGAAGCATTGTCCATGTTAGAGTATTTGATTGAGTAATCATTGTGCAAACTAAAGTTGGGATTGAAAACCTTAATCCTAATTGTTTGTGAGACCTCTTAGACCCTCTGCATCACTTATCCAATTCATGGATAACCCTCTTGAGATTCATTGGAAAGCAGCAAAGAAAGTGTAAATTTTGTCATTGAATATACTAACCATTTGAATGTTGAGTTGATAGGTTATTCAAATTATGATTGGGTAGGAGATCCAGATGATCATAAGTCAACAACTAGTTATGAATTAAACATAGGATTAGGTGTTATATCTTAGAGCAACAAGAAGCAACCAACTACTTCTTTGTCATCTATTGAAGCTGAGTACAAAACATTGTGTAGTGCTACCTATGAAGCAGTTTGGCTTAGGAGAATTCTTGAAGATATGGTACAAAAGAAAGAAGGACCAACTCCAATCAAGTCTGACAATCAAAGTACAATCAAGCTTACAAACTGATGCCATGAAAATGGGATTAGTGAAAAATAAATTAATCATGTGAGTAAACTTTCAACCATAGGCATAACATGAAAATGAATCCATTTCAAAGCATATCAAGAAAGATTAATAACAAAGCAAAGAAGAAAAATAAAGAACTAAACAACTCTAATACTCCCTCCCTATGCTTGATAATGTTGGCTCTTCCTTTTTCATCTCCTCTCCAAGTCCCAAATGAGTGTAGCTCTCAACTTTTAGTACTATCCATGGATGCCATATGAAGATTCAAGATGATTGTAAATGAAAACAAATGCTTATGCAAGTGAGAAAGATTTTCTATGAGAAAGATCCTAATTAATGTCTATGTGAATTTTACTATAATAACAATGCTCAAATGTTGTTCTCCTCTCTCTTTTTTTTGCTTGGGGAATGAGGCCCCTTTATAGGGAAAAATGTTGATTGAATGGCCAAGATTGAGTGGGCTTGGGAAGGGTCAAGATTGATGGGTTTGGGATCCATGTGATGGCTTTCAAACCAATCCCATAATGACAAGTGTCAACGTGAGATGGCTTGAGAGGAGAGGGAAGAAGCATTAAATGCTTGAGATGACATGAGGGTTACCCTAGGAGGGTTTGGTTAGGCTTGAGTTAGTGGATAAAGCTTTTATCCAATGGATAATGCTTTTATCCAATGGATAAATTCTTGTGCAAGAGTTAATGGAGATAACCATGGTCAAAGAAATAAATGCTTGAAGAGACTCATGAGTTAAATGAGGGTTGAGTTAGAGGCAAAGTCTCTAACCATGTGGGGAAGTTGAGTTAACCATTAATGGTTATGTAAGAGCCATAAAGGTTTTGAAAGACTTTGGGGGTTAACTTATTGAAAAATAAAAGCCTTTAATGCATTTCAAAGACTTTGAGGCATTTTTGAGAAGAGACCTTTGTTTGGGAATGTGCAAATGATTAGAGAGGGGGATTAGGCTAATTAGAAGGGGTTAGAAGAGTCTAGAAGAAAGTTAGTGAGCAAGTGGGTGAGGATAAAAGGGGATTTTAATTAAAATAAAATTCATTTATTTCAACTAAAATTGTGCAACTTGCATTTGTAGGAGAATGCAAGTGGGAGGGTTTTAGAGATTTAAATAAATATTTATTTATTTAAATGTGGAGAGGGGTTAATTAAACAAATATTCTTTATTCATTTAATTAATTGTTAGAGTATGGTTTAATGAATTAAATTAAATAAATTAAATAATTTATTTAATTAATAGGAGAAGAGGTTTAAGATGAGTTGATCGATGGTTAAATAATCAAATAAATACTAAATATTCATTCAATTAAGTGGACAGATTTGGGTGTCTACATTTGCCCCTCTTTGAGACTGTGGTTTATCACATCGTTTCAAACAAAAGCAAGTAAGCATAGTACGTGCCCCAGTATGCACCAAGGTAGTGGTTAGGTATGCCCCCTCAAGAGATGGGACAAAATTTCAGAAAATTGGGCGATCTCTTGAAAAATATAAAGAAGTTATAGGACAGTAGAATAGAGGAATTTAGAGGAAATGGCGAGAGAATGGAGAAAAACGAGGGTAAAACGCAGAAAGGGAAAGCCAGTGAGTACCCTAGGGTCATGCAAGAGATACAGTGCAAATGTAGTGTGTGCTTTTGATTGATGTTGTACAATTGATGAAAATTGGTTGGACAAACTGGTGCAATTGGTTGAATTGCCCTGGTTTAGTCAAAGCATGATAGTTGATGCCAGTTGTTCGCTTGGACAGGATAAATTCTGAGTAAGTGAGTCAAATTGACCTGATGAGACTTAGACAATTGATGTAATTGCCCGATGAAGTTAAGGTATCTGAAGCAAAATACTCGTTGAGACTTAGACAATTGATGTAATTGTCCATTTTGATTGTGTTTGATTGGTTGATCAACTTATAGTGTTTGTGTTGTAGGTTGTTTGTGGCCTTGGCTGGACTTAGCATACCTATTGAGACTAGGCAATTGATGTAAATGCCTATTGTAGTCTAGCTGTGCATGAGTCGATGTACCTAGGTAACGTAGGTTACATAGCCCCTCCTGTTAGAGATGGACGGTGATGAACATGGCTTGATTGGTTTGATGGGACACGATGCAGGGTATACAATTATGATGATGACCTAGATGGGGAGGGTGAGGTGGGGATTCAATGTTAGATAGAAGGTATGGAGGACCTTGTACCCATTCCTATGTAAGGATCAAAATAGAGTATCTATTGTCATGACTATGTATGAATGATATGCAGCGATATGGATTTATGAATGGATGGAATGCAATATATACAGATGAGATGAAATTGGCGATCCATTGCTTATTCATAGTGCTTAATTTTCATCATCGAGCATGGTAGTATCGATCTTGGCCAAGGTATTAGATACCAAGGTTGAGCATTTCACCTGTAAGCAAACATCGTAGACAAGGAAAGTTCCCCTCCATCCTGGTTCATGTACAAATGCTTGAGGTATATGTTGTAGTCAGTAAGCCATAGTGATCCATGACTGTATTTTTGCATAGGATCGTGTAGCTTAGTGAACTTCCCATGTAGACACCATTAGTATATGCCCCAGAACTTCATTGGAACAATCCTCACATAGTAAACAAAGAAAAAGATATCAAGAACAATCCTAACCACTCTAATCACTTGTGGATATCCTGTAGTAGTGTAGGAACCTGATATACATACAAAAAATTCGACCAAGTGCTTATCAGCCAAACAAAAATTTCTAGTCAAAGAAAATGTTACCATGTCTTGTTTGTGAGGAAAGATGCATCCTTGTGAAGATTGTTGTGTGCAGATGTGTGATTTGTTGTTTGATTTTGATAGGTGGTCAGTGTTTAAGGAGTTTCAAAATGTTGATTTCGCGACTGTTGCGATGTGTATGTACAAGGAATAATATGATTTGCAATGTTTTTGATTGATTTTGATATTTTTGACAATGTTTTTGGATTTTTTGAATGTTGTGAATGTTTTTGGTATTATCTTTAGGATAGTTTGCGAATGTTTTTGAGATTTTTTGAGATTTTATGAATGTTTTTGGTATTATTTCAGGACATTTTTGAATGAGCAACTTAATGAATCACAAGCATGGAGAATCCACTCCCATCAATAGGTTGAGAACATTGCCCCCAGTTAAGCATTGGTATGAAAGCATGACATGGGACACATGAGGCAGTAACCTTGATTGTAAATCAATAACAAGTCATGGTATAAATGATGGGTGAATGGATGTGATCGCAACAAGTCGGAAAGACAATGGATTCAAAGCCTTTACGAATGGTGCCTGTTTACCAGGTTTTCACCACCGTACTTACCCAGGGTGCCACCGTAGTGTTTTTCACCGTTTGGATGAATTATTTTTCTTGACTATTTTTATTTTTTTGTATTTTGTTCAAGACTTTGTCTTAATGTTTTTGGTATTTTCTGATATTGGATGATCCTGATGCTCTGCATAGCTTATGTATGAAACTTCTTGAGATGCATGTTGTTGACCGGATCTGCTAGTGGTTCTCCTTCTGAAGTTGCTAACTAATATGCCCCAGAACCAAAGACGGTAGTGATGACATATGGACCCAGCCAATTGCATTCAAATTTGCCCCGGTGTTCTCTGTTTGGTTGATTGCGAGGATTCTCCCTGAGAACAAGATCTCCTACTTCAAATGTGTGAGGTTTGACCCTATGATTGTAGCTTCTGCTCATACGTTGCTGATAGGGTTTTAGGTGATTGTAGGAAGCTTGTCGCTTTTCATCAAGCAGTTCCAAGTCTTGAAGACGTGAGACTCAGTATTCTTTGTATACACATAAAAATTGGTTATGAGCAATTAAATAAATATTTAATATTTATTTAATATTTTTTCTTCTATTAAATAGTTAATTTAAAAAGATTAATTTATTTAATTCATTTAGTGTCTTTCTATTAATTAATTTAATTGAAATATTTTATTAATTAACTCATCTATCCTATTCCTCTAATTAATTAAATATCTAATATTTAATTATTCTTCTGATAAATTAATTGAATATCTAAATATTTAATTATTTCCTCCAATCATTCGAATATCTAATATTTAATGATTATTCTTCTATCCTATAGTCTCAAATATTAAATGATTCTTAATTATTTAATCTCTTTTCCAACTCATTCTTCTATCTCCACTTCATCTTTCCTTTGCCAGTTCATCAATCATGTGGCTAAAGATATTAATATTTCTTAAATATTAATTCATCATTTATCTCCAACCTCTAAATTTAATGAAATATTATGTACGTACACATATTTCTTAAATTTTCTTCTATGTTCTCTCCAACATCCCTACATCTTAGGAAGGACTTGAGTCCACTTGTCCTCTAATGCCTAAAGCTTCTCCAACCATCCCTAGATTCCCTCAGTCAGCAACCCAGTCAAGGTGAGATGAGTGACACTTGTCTTCTCCTTCCCCCTTTCTCTCAACCTTCACCTTTGCTCACAACCATCCAAATTTGCAGATCTGGCCATGACCATTGATCCAGGCCACATCATCTTATGCTCTCAAAGTCAATAAAATCAGGAGTTTGAGTTGAGAAAGAGTTAGTCTTCAAGTTAGTCTTCAAGTAAGTTTTCAAGCTAATCATTTGTGAAAACTTATACATCCGTGAGTTTTAATCTCGAAGAAAATAACTTAATCAAATAGAATAATCATTTAGCATAATCATTTAGCATAGTCATTTAGCATTGCATATCATAGTATCAGTTAACTATCAGTTATCAGTCCATTCTTCATATGTCATCTTGGAAGCTATCAGTACTTGTCTGAGAGCACACCGTCTGCAACTAGGAATAGTGGAGTTAGGACACAATAAAACTTAAATCATGAAGGTAAAAATAGTGTTTTATTTTAATATGTATTTCATGTAGTTTCATTGGTTGAGTTTGGATTTCCTGTAGCATTTCCTTTGTATTTTGTGAAACTAATATGTTGCAGGTAGTATTATGATGATGAAATTCAAGTCGACGCATTCTTCATCATTTATTAGATTACGCAAGGAGATCCATAGAGATGGTAATTCAACCTCAATAGGCAAGATGGCTTCTGCTCCATAAACCAGTGAGTAGGGGGTTGCGCCTGTAGGGGTTCGAATGCTAGTTCAATATGCTCGTAGTGCTGGATTCAAATGAATGTGTCGATCATGGCCAACATCATTGATTGTCTTTTTGAGGATCTTCAATATATTCTTATTGGATGCTTTTGCTTGACCATTGCCTTGTGGGTAATATGGGGTGGAAAAATGGTGTTGGATATGAAACTTCTCACAGAGTTCACAAACATCTTTATTTTTGAAAGGGAGCTCATTATCTATGATGTTGAACATGGGTACACCATACCGGCAGATGATTTAATTAAGGATGAATGAGGCAATCTGCTTGTAAGTGACTTGGGTGAGTGGAACAGCTTCGATCCACTTGGTGAAGTAATCTGCGGCGATAATGATAAATTTATGACCGTTGGATGAAGATGGATGGATTTTACCCACAAGGTCAAGTCCCCATTGACAAAAGGGCCATGGTGTTGTGATAGGTTGTAATTCTTGCACTGGGACATGTATCAGATCTCTGTGAACTTGGCACTTCTTGCACTTTCTGACAAAGCAGTAGGAGTCTTTTTCCATGGAGGGCCAATAGTATCATGCCCGCATGATTTTTTTAGCCAATGAAGGGCCACTTGAATGAGCTCTGCAGATACCTTCATTTACTTTTTCTAATGTTGTGGTCACCTCACCTTGCTCTAGACATCGAAGGAGAGTACCATCAAGACCTCAGCGGTATAGGGTTTCAGAAATGATGTTATATAGAGAGGATTGGCATATGAAGTTTTTTCATTGATTGTTGGATTGGTTAGGAGGAAGGATTTGATCATGTAAATAGGCATAAAATTAACCATATCATGGGGAATCAGGACCGATGAGTTGACATACCATCTCGGATTCTGAGATATCATAAGCGGGGATCTAAAGTTGTTCAACTAAGAACTCGTAGCATGTGGAGTTTTTGTGGAAGATCAAGGAGAGAGGCTATTGAAGCCATTGCATCTGCAACTTTGTTCTGGTCTCGAGGAATCTGCTCAAAAGTGATAGCTGTGAATAGTTCTTTGAAGCTATCAACTGTTTTCTTATAAAGCATGAGCTTATCATCCTTAGTTTGGTATTCATCAGTGACCTGTCGGATGACCAGTTGTGAATCACCATAGACCTGTAGCTCTTTTAAGTTCCACTGCATGACCATGTGTAGTCCTATGATCAAGGCTTCATATTCTACTATGTTGTTGGTGCATGGGAATGTAAGTCGGTATGATTTTGGAATGCTATCACCTTGAGGTGTGATGAAGAGAATGCCAATTCCTGAACCATGTCTGGTATATGAACCATCAAAATATAACTTCCATTGTCATGCTGGCATAACTATGAAAATCTCCTCATCTGGAAAATTGGAAATGAGAGGATGGTCGCCTATGAGCGGTGCTTCAGCTAGCTGATCTGCAATAACTTGTCCTTTGATGGTTTTGTGTTCCACATATGATATATCAAATTCACTAAGGAGCATAACCCACTTTGCCAGATGACCTGTTAGTGTTGCTTTACTGAGTAGATACTTGAGTGGATCTATCTTGGCAATGAGTTGTATCTTGTGTGTCAACATGTAGTGCCTTAATTTGGTGGCTACCAAAATTACTGCTAGACAAGCTCATTCAATAGGGGTATAATGTTGGCAATATGAAGGAATTAATTATGTGTTGCATTGATGTTTTGTCATTGATGTCAGCACTAGCTATTATGATTGGCTACCGACAGACAGATTTTGGTTACCGGTAGAAGAACTAGTGTTACCGGCAGAAGGGACTATCAGTTGGATACTACTGACATGTTTGGATCAATAGAATATGTTTTGGTCAGTTGGTATTGACTTGATGATCGGATGCTATCATACACTCTAGTAAGCCTATATTGGTAAGGGTTTAAGGTTTTACGGGTAGAGCTTTTACTGAGAATCTTTGACAAGATGCATAAGTGGTGTTGGTGCAACTTCTAGATGGAATTCGGGATGCAGAAGGTGATCTTTGTTCGTGCCTCGACAAATTGGGGACATCGCTTTGGCTTGGTGAATCTATTTGGGTCCAGGTTATGGACCAGTATCATGTTATGTGTTCTCTACATGTTACTGGGATGATTTATGGATTGGTTAATGTTGTTTTGATCTAAAGTCGACATGGTATATCATTGTAATGTGGATGTATGTAATGATCTTATTGTAATATCTTTTAGGAGGCCGACCTAATTGGTTTAGGCCTTAGGGTTTGTATAAATTGATGTAAGATCTCATTGTAGATTGTGGTGGTCATGGTCATGGAATGAAAGATCATATGCGAAGGAGATTTGGTTGATCATAGGTAATCGAATTGGGTTTATGTATGAGGTCAAAGGCCTTCGGTATTGAGCTTAATCGGGACTGTAATCAGGCATAGTAGATTCCATCATTGGTAGTTCATTCTTCTGGATTGTTGTCCAATTATATTGAGGTGGTTATAACCTCTCTGTAGTCAGTGAGACTCCTTTGTAATGAGTAATACTCTCTAGGCAGTGTGCCTTCCTACATGTGCAAGCCCCTTATTGTATCACATAATTTCTACAGAAGTATTATTTGACTATGGGTAGGCTTCCCACCATGGTTTTTCCCTTTACCGAGTTTTCCATGTACAAATCATAGTGTTATGTGGCATGGTTGCATTGTGTTAATTCTTTGTTTCATTCTTAAGTTTTATTACTTACTAGTATCTGTTTCTACTATTCCGATATTCAATCTTTATGTGCTCCAGTTAAAGGTTATAAAGTAGTTTGATTAATATAATCTGTTGACATCTAATTCACCCCCCCCCCCCTCTCAGTTGTCCACCGGTTATTCTAACAATTGGTATTAGAGCTTTGGTCCTCTTTTGCAGAATCTTAACCGCTTGAGGTAGATCCTATGGCAACTAATACTTCAAATCCACCGGAAGCTATTTTCAAAAGAGAAATCCCTAAGCTTGATGGAACAAACTATGGGATATGGAAAATCTGAATGGAGACTCATCTTAGATGTCTTGGCAAGGATATTTGGGAGATCACTGAGAAAGGATATACACCTTATGATCTGGCATCTGGCAATCCTGCTCCTACAGACTTGGAAAAAAATATTGAAAATGATTGCATAGCTAGAGAAGCCCTCTTGTGTGCACTCACTGATCAGCAAATCATGGGATTGACTGATAAATCATCTACAAAGGTTATGTGGGATAAATTGAAAACTCTGAATGAAGGTGACCCTACTGTCAAAATTTCTAAACTTGATGGTTATCGGGTAAGATATGAGAACTTGAAGATGGAAGATAATGAAAGAATTGCTACATTTATGGAAAGAGTAAATAAGATTGTCATGGGAATTCAATGTTCTAGAGGATCTCTGAGTGAAGATGAAAAAGTCTCTAAAGTTTTGAGATCCCTACCACCGGCTTACAAAATGAAGGCTACTGCAATTAATGAATTGACAACAATGGCAAACACTTTAGTTAACTGAGACATTCTGATTGGGAAATTATCTTCTTTTGAGCTTGAAGAATTTGGACCCTCTGGAGCTACAAAGTCTGAACCTGGTTTTCATGCATCATCATCTACCGGGAAAAGTGATTCGAAAGCCCTATATGAAAAATAATTGGAAGATATGAGGAAGGAGGATGAATAATTTGAGCAACTTGAAGCCTTATTTGCTAGAAGAGTACCTAAAGGACCAGCAGGAAGTAAGTATGAAGGAAAAGCACCTTTTAAATGTTTTGCATGTAAAAAGATTGGTCATTTTGCATCTAGATGTCCTGAAAGGAATGCAAGATTTGAAGAAAGAGTTAAGAAATCATTTAAGCCTAATCAGAACAAATATAGATTCAAGAAAAACAAACTATGCTACATAGCGGATGAGGAAGGAGTAAGTAATGACTCAGATGATAAACCGGTAAGAGACTCTACTAGTGGATCCTATAGTGGAAAGGAATGGGTGTTCTATGCTATAAAGGAAGATGAACCGGAACCGGTCATCAAGAATGAAGAAAAAGGCTTGGAAGCAAAATTTGAAGACAAGGATGAATGGGTAATTAATAGTGGATGCTCACATCATATGACTGGAGATAAAAGAAAATTTATGTCCCTGCAAGAATACAATGGCAGTCAAGTCAGATTTGGGGATGACAAAGCATGTATGATCAAAGGTAGAGGTATTATTTCTCTAGATGGCAAGCATAATACTGATAATGTCTACTATGTAGAAGGTTTAAAGCATAATCTTTTAAGTGTTGGTCAATTGGTGGATAAGTGATTCCAACTTTAGTTCAAAGATAGAAAATGCAAAATCATTAAGAGAACTGGTTTGGATATTGCAACCGGTACTCAGACTAGAGGTAATATCTTTCACTTGAACACCAGTGATATGGCATGTTTGATTGCTTATATTGATGAGTGTTTGGTTATGGCAAGAGGTTGTGTCATGTTAATTTTGATTGTATTGTTAAGATTAGTTTAACAAAGGTATTTAGCGATATACCTAAGATTATAAAACCTCATAATCCAGTATGTAAGGAATGTCAATTGGGAAAGCAAGTTAGAACTTTTTTTAAGAGCATACATGATAAACCTAATCATGTGCTTGATTTGATTCATACTGACTTATGTGGTCCAGCAAGGACCAGAAGATTTCAAGGTGATAGGTACTTCATGCTAATAATTGATGATTATTCTAGAATGATGTGGGTGAATTTTCTAAGGGAGAAGTCTAAAGCTTTTGAGAAATTCAAGATCTTTAAAGTAAAGGTTGAAATAGAGATTGGATTGAAAATCAAATGTTTGAGATCAAATCAAGGCAGTGAGTTCACATCTCATGAATTTAATAGTTATTGTGAGATAAATGGAATTAGGAGACAATTATCTGCACCCCAGACTCCTCAGTAGAATGGAGTAGTGGAAAGGAAGAATAAAACCATTTTGGATGCAGCAAGAACCATGATAATGGAAGCCAAATTGCCTCACATCTACTGGAGAGAAGAAATGAGTACAACAATCTACACATTCAACAGAGTTCATATCAAAGGTGAAACTACTAAGACTCCTTATGAATTATGGTTTGGACATACACCTACTCTTAAATATTTCAGATTTTTTTGAAGTAAATGTTATAGAAAAGCATATAGATGTTATAAAAAAAGATTGCAGAAAATTGTGGAGAGCGCAAATGTGAAAGTAGATGAGCAATACAAAGATCAATCTATATCATATGATAGAGAACCAAAAATGGAAGTGAACATAACTGATATGGAAATGCCTCAACCGATACAAGACATTGAGACAATTACACCAGTACAATCAAAAAATTCAACTGTGACTAATGATCGGAACAGAGAACCTAAAGTTCAGAAGACACCAAGGTATGTAAGATGAAATCATTCTAAAGATCAAATCATTGGAGACAGGAACAAGGGAGTTATGACAAGAAAAAGACTGGCAAATGAAGAGGTGTGTCTTATTTCTCAAATTGAACTAGCATCTGTTATTGAAGCTTGTAAAGATAAATATTGGTTAAAGGCTATGGAAGATGAATTAGATCAGATTGAGAAGAACAAGACTTGGACTTTAGTTCCCCGACTTAAAAATAAGAATGTTATTGGAACTAAATGGTTTTTTAGAAACAAACTAAATGAGGAAGGTCAAGTGGTAAGAAACAAGGCTAGACTAGTTTGTAAAGGATATTCTCAAATGGAAAGAATTGATTATGGTGAGACATTTGTACCAGTAGCTAGAATTGAAGTTGTTAGACAATTTATTGCATATGCAACATACAAGAACTATAAGGTCTATCAAATGGATGTTAAATGTGTATTTTTTAATGGTGAACTTGAGGAAGAAGTATACATTGAGTAGCTTGATGGATTTTCACTGATAGATGACAAAGATATGGTTTGCAGGTTAAGGAAAGCATTATATGGATTGAAACAAGCTCCTAGAGCTTGGTATGCAAGGTTGGATAAATATCTTTTGAAACTTGGTTTTACCAAAGGCAGTGTTGATAGTAATTTATATTACAAGATCATTGATGATGATATTCTAATTATTGAAGTATTTGTTGATGATATCATTTTTGGAGGTGAAGATAAATTGTGCATGGAATTCTCTAATAATATGAAGAATGAATTTGAAATGTCTATGACTGGTGAGATGAGATTTTTCTTAGGTTTGCA
The DNA here is from genome assembly GCF_030272615.1 of Cryptomeria japonica. Lineage (NCBI taxonomy): Eukaryota > Viridiplantae > Streptophyta > Pinopsida > Cupressales > Cupressaceae > Cryptomeria > Cryptomeria japonica. The sequence goes on from NC_081407.1 coordinate 38,749,079, forward strand.
AATTACTCAAACTGGCAAAGGCATTTTTATCTGTCAAACTAAGTATCTAAGGATATTGTTGAAGAAGTTTGGTATGGATAATTCCAAACCGGTAAGTACTCCTATGGTGACAAGTGATAAATTATCTATCAAAGACACATTTGCACCAGTAAATTCGACAAGGTATAAGTCTATGATTGGTGGCTTGTTATATCTAACTCAGACTAGACCGGATATTATGAATGCAGTAAGTATTGTTTCAAGATATCAAAGTAATCCTAAAGAAAATCATGAATGTGCAGTAAAGACGATATTCCGGTATTTGCAAGGAACAACAGAAAATGGCTTATGGTACTCTAGAGATGATAACTTCACTTTATGTGCATATACAAATGTAGATTGGGCAAGAGATATTGATGACCAGAAGAGAACTTCTGGTGGATCTTTCTTTCTTGGAAATAAATTGGTTTCATGGATCAGCAAAATACAGTCATACATTTCTTTATCTACTGCAAAAGCTGAATATGTTGCAGAAGCAACTAATTGCACTCAAGTCTTGTGGATGAAGCAAATGTTGAAGGATATCAAGGTAAATTGTAGTGAACCAGTAGTTATCTATTGTGATAACTCTGCAACTATTTGACATATCTAAGAATCTAGTATTTCACTCTAAGACTAAGCACATTTCAATAAAATATAACTTTCTGAAGGAAAAGGTGGAAGAAAAAGAAGTCAAATTGGTTTATGTGAACACTAAAGAGCAGATTGCACATATATTCACTAAACCGTTGTCTAAGGAATCATTTGAATATTTGAGAGATAGGTTAGGGGTATCTACCCCTCTGGGAGAAACTTAATTGATGGAGCAAAGCATCAGTTTTTTTTGCATCATCAGCTTTATCCTTTGCTCTGGATTGATGTAGTGGTGCTACTACTCAGGGGGAGTAGTCAGCTTTGTGATTCATAGGATTTTGATATCTATGTCATATCTTTGGCATTGATGTCAAAGGGGGAGAGTTATATGTGAAAAATAATGTCATAATATGTCATATGGGAGAGAGATTTAGATGAGTTTCAGATTGGACTGCACTCCTTAGGGGGAGTTGCTGGGATCTTTCAGTTTTTCATTGTTATATCTTCTATGAGAAATTTTTGGCATTTCTTGGCACTTAGATGTTTTCTTTTTCACATTTACTGTTGCCATCAATGTCAAAGGGGGAGATTGTTGGAAATATAAAGGAATTAATTATGTGTTTCATTGATGTTTTGTCGTTGATGTCAACACTAGTTGTTATGATTCGTTACCGACAGACAGATTTTGGTTACCGGTAGAAGAACTAGTGTTACCGACAGAAAGGACTAGTGGTTTGATGTACCCCATGCGAATCTAAAATTTGTTTTGTGTTGATCCTCTCAAGCAACTTTATCTGGTTGTATCCTGAAAATCCATCATGAGTGAGAGCATTGCATGTCCAGTTGTGAGGTCCATGATCATATCAATGTTTGGAAGAGAGAAGTCATCCTTAGGACATGCTTTATTTATATCTCTAAAATTTGCATAGATACGAATGCCCCCAGTTGGGTTTTCCACTAGTACCAGGTTGGAGATCCATTTTGCATAGTCAATGGGTCTTATGAAACCCACATCTAAGAGCTTTTTGAGTTCATCTTTTACTAATAGTGCAATCTGAGGATGCATCTTTCTAAGCTTTTTTTTTACTGGTCTAGCTCCTTCTACTACTGTTAAGTGATACATTACTAGTTCTAGATCGAGTCTCAACATGTCTGCATAGGACCATACAAAATTGATTTTTTTCTTGTGAAATAACTCTGTGAAATCGTGATCTTCTGCTGGAGTCAGTGATTCTGCTAGATGTAGTATGTGTGAATTTTTTAGGTGTCCCCAGATTAACCTCCTTTGTTTCTTCGATGAGAATATACTACCTCTCATGACTAGTGCTAAAGGGGAGAATGTCACACCTTCCATCCTCAGGCGCCTCGAAGAGGTTTTCACCATTGGATACGTTCTTTATTTTTACTCTTTTTGTTTCCACAAGTGCCATAGTGTGGTTTTCACTTGAGGATCTTGTTTTGATTGTAATATTTTTTGACTGAAAGGTGTGGCATTCTCTCCAAAGTAAGTCTCACTATTAAGTTCAATAGAATACCCAGCTTTATGATCCCCGCTTGGTATGTCATCCCGTAATTCCAGAAATTCTATGATCGTGCCATCATTTTGGAAGGTGTCAAGGTGTGGAGGGTCTTGCGGGTTCCATTTAATAAGTTCAAGGTAAATAATTGGCATTACTTCATCAATCGGGATAATTTCATAGGATGTGTTAGTTATGGTAAATACAAAGGAACCAAGGTCATCGTCAGTACTATCCTCTTCGTAACCAGGCTCAGGAGGTGACCTATTTGAAGTGTCCTCATCAACCAGGTCCCAAAAGGCCTTAATAAATGCTTCTCCTTCGATTTTCTTAACCTCAAAAGTGTCCCCATTAGATGATTGTGAAAATGAAGAATCCCACTCGTATTCATGTGAATTTGTCTCAGAATCACTCTGTCACTATGTGTTATAGGGATGTCTGCTGATGTGACAGGTTTTTCGATAGCTACTGCAGTAGTGTTATCAGACAATGTTGTTGATGTTGCTTGGGTGTTTGAGGTAGACATGAGTCTTATCCTAGGACTAAAAGTTTGGCGAACAATATAAATCCTTTGCTTACTTGCAGCAAATTGAGGAGTATCTTCGTAACTGGAAAATTTAGACCTGAGAGGTTGATTGGAAATAGATATTGTCCTGCTTCTCGAAGTGGTGATCTTTGAGGTGGTCCTGTTATGTTTGTCTGGAATCCTGATTTTAGAAGAGCTTCCTGAACCAGGGTTGAATCCAAGTCTAGATGTATCCCGAGGTTGTAACAATGGTTGTAATGGCTCTTGTACACCTTGCTTGTAGAATCCCAATGCACTATGGCCATCATAGCCCATCTTTTGCATTAGGGTAAAACCTTTACCATACCTTTCTGTCGGGATCTTGACCTGTTGTCTAGCTGCGTTAGAAGGGTCTTTGTAAATCCACTCCGCCAAATCTTCATCAAGAGTCCCTTGTTCCTGTGATCTACTGCAGATGAAGCCATCAAGTGTAGTAGTATGGCATGCAATAAGTGGTTTGAGTGACTGTTGTGCTTTTCCATAAGTCCTAGGTGAGAGGGGTAGTTGGCCAACATAGAAAAGCTGACTAATATTATACTCTCATGGGCCTTTATCTTGTATTTTCATTTTCAGCTTTTCTAGTTTGGGTGTAGGAATCAGTGGATTGGTGAGGTTTGTTGGGTGAATGTAAGATGATGAGGTGGTGACTTCTCTATTGCTAGGAACTGTGATATCAGGTTGATGTCTTATATGGTTGCAAAAAGTGAATGGGTTGGCATCACCAAGGATAGTAATCTATACTCCATTATATGGAAACTTGATGCATTGATGGTAAGTAGAGAGTACTGCTTGCATGGCATGAATCCATGGTCTACCTAATAGGAGATTGTATGGAAGAGGGAGATCTAGGACTTGACAAACCATACTCTTCACCATGGGTCCTACCCGGATTGGTAGAGTGACACGCCCTTTAGAGGAGCATTCTTCATCATCATAGCCCTTGATGGTAATCCTCTTTCTGGCATCTTTTGCATACTCCAAGGCAATGATCAATTGTAATGTACAAATTTTAAGGTCAACTCCATTCTCAATCAAGAATCGCTTGATTCTGTGTTTATGTATGAATCCCTCAATGTGGAGAGGGGCGTTATGCGGTTGTTGAAAGGATGCATCATCATTCTCTGCAAAAGTGAGACATGGTGATGATTTGAGACTCCCAACCATGGCTTGAAATTGATCTGTATTGAGGTCGGGTGGAACTGACACGTCTTGGAGAGCTTGATCTAAGATGGTTTTATATGAGGGGGATATACACAAAATCTCTAGTATGGAGATAAGTGTCGGCGTCTTATCTAATTGGTCCATAAGGTTATAATGTTTGGGCACATATGCCGCTTTTGATGGTGCACCTGGTAAGACAAGCTTTCTACAATGGGTAACAACATTCAATGCGGGATCCTTGCCTTGGATGGTAAGGGTAGCAACTTGTTCATTGGCATCATAAAGGTTATTGACAGTATATATATAGGTTGCGTATGTATAATTTGTCGTGTTATCTTTATTCTTACCTTTATGGGAGGAACCTCCATTCTCATATCATGGGAGTGGATTTTTTAACATAGTATGATCAGTATTAGAAGTTTTTGCATTGTGACCATCCACTTCTATGTCACCTCAATCAATGAGGTCTTGCACGATACCCTTTAATCAGTGTCAGTTGTTTGTTTTGTGTCCTCTTCCTTTATGAAATTCACAATAATCATTATCCCTCCACCAGGAAGGTTTGACTTGTGGTTCATAGTGTGATTTTTTAGGTAATGTGAAGATTAGAAGAGATGAGTTGGCGTAAAATCTTTTCTAGAGATTCCCCCAAGGGTGTGTAGGTGCGATTGGATTTGTAAGGCGGATATTTGTTTTTAGGTTCCTCTTGTTGTGTGTTTGAAGATTGATTTCCTCGATTGGTTTGAGGATTACCTTGATTGGCAGTGGGGTTATTGCGATTATTTGCAACCAATGTAATTTTGCCTATGGGTTGAGAGATTTTGACAGTTCATGTGTCTACAACACCATCATTAACAATGTTTTTGTTTTTAGCCCAAAACTTTGGCTTGTCACTGTTGTAGGATGGTCTTGGACCCTCCTTGTTGTCATTTTATACTTTGACAAGTCCCTTTCGATAAGGGCTTTCTCTATTTTAAGTCCTTGAGCTATGACGTCTTTGAAAGTGTCAACACATTTTATGTCTAAGTAAAATTCCATTTCCTCATTTAAGTTTGAAATAAAAATTTCAACTAGTTTCCCTTCGGGAATGGGAAAGGAACATTTACTAGAAAGGTGTCTCCATGATTGTAAGAATGTTGAGAATAACTCACCATTGTTTTGCATGGTATTACATAGATCAGCCATGGAGACATCTCATTCTATGTTATGCACATGATGAGTGATAAATTTTTGTATGAGGCCCTCAAAGGTCTTGATCCCACCAGGTAGGCGTGAGAACCATTGCATATTTGAGCCTCCCAAACTTTGGGGAAAGAGGCTCATTAAATATGTGTCTTCGTATGCAACCTCTAATCAGGCGGAGAAAAATTCTCGCACATGATCTCTAGGGTCTCCCTTTCCCTTGTATTTATCAAACTTTGGAGTTTCGAAGGTGCGTGGGAAAGGAGGCATGTATATGTTTCTATCAAACATATATGGGCAGATATCTTCAAGACCATATTGCTTATGTGTCTTTCTTGAATGTACTTGTTGGGCGAGATCTTGTATATGTTGTCTTAACATATCCATTTCAGTAAGAGGAGGGGGAATGTTGTCGTGTTGGTAGTTATCATCATAGTTACGTGTATTCCTTCGATCTCTTTCACCGTGATTTGGTTCTTGTCGATGGCTATGTTGAGCTTTTTCTAGTATATATTTAAGTTGTGATACGTTAAAGTCAGCGAAAATTTTGGATCCTTCTTGAGAAAGTTTCAGAAAATGGGCATCAACACTTCCTTTGAGAATTTCTTCAAAAAGTCTATTAAATCTGGGATTGCTAAGTGTGCCTTCTATTTGTTCTTGTGTAGGGGTCTTTGGGTCTCCTCTTCTAGAAAAGGGGTTAACATTCACTTCTTCTTCTCATATTTGATTTTGATTTTGTGGACGACTCTAAGACCTAGTCTGAGCCATGTTTGAAGTACATTTTTGTGGGTGAAAAGTGTGTGGTTGAGAATGAGATGAATGGAAAGTGTATGTGACATCCCTTCTTATAGTTCCAATATTTTTATGATGATGATGATGAGTTGAAGTTTTTGTGGATGTATGATCTCCTACACTAAAGGTTGGGTATCAACAAAGTCCTCTTTAGAATTGCTTGTTGTGATGTCTTAATATTTGCAAGATGAGGTGTAGCAAGGTTTGTGCTGTGACAAACGTAAGCTACCTAGTAATGAGAGGATGAACTCATGGACTAGTTTTAACATATCTAGATGTTTAGTAATGTCTCTTTTAGGATGTTTGACCCTAGATGTAGAGACACCCTAGCAAGTAATTTTGTTTTTATGATAAGCAATATCTGCAAGGACTAAGGACAAAATCTCTTTGTGTTGAGAGTTGAGTGAATTTGTGATGTGTTTTGGAATGAGTGTGAACTTTGGAATTTTATGCTAAGGGACTATGAATTTGTTTGGAAATGATTTTGAAGTGAGAAAGATGGAAGAAAATGTATAAGGATTATGTGAATCTAGGAATCTCTAGTAAGTGATTGTGGGTTGTGGAATGTATGATGGAAGAATGCATTGACCATGATTGTGATGATATGATAGAGCCCTTCTTTGAAAGAAAGCTTGTGATGCAAGTGGTTCTAATTCAAAGTCGTCGGAAAAACTATGACTAAAATCATGATATCAATGGATGAAAGTGCGATGTTTCAATAATAACTTATGGTTTTTGTATAAGAAACTTATCCTTTTTTGGGTTTTCTTTTCACTTTGCTTCTTTTTAGTTTTTCTATAAATTGACTTTTTGACGTATTTGAGAGATTTCCAAACATGAAACATGGGTAGCTTTTTGCAAAAATGTGTGAAGTTGTTTTGTTGAGATTGTTGTTGGGGTGGAACTTGTTTCAATTGTTTGAATCTTTTGACAAGAAAATACGTCAAGCACACAAGCACATATTCTTGCCTTTTTCAATAAAGGAACAACAGGTGTGGGTCTAAATCAACCCAATCATGAATTGTTTTACCCTTATAAATGTATGTATTTTCCTAGGCCTAAAATCGGCCCAAATTTTCACTGGTATGAAACAAGACGAAGACAACTCAAACACTTTTTATCCCTAAGGTAATGGCCAGTTGCGATATTTTCATCCCACAACTTGATATTTCTTTGACTTTGGTACTACATACCTTATGTATTCTGCCATAGCAGGTAAGGATGTGATATACTAAGTCTTGTGTGAGCATAATAGATAGGTGATCCCTATGATTGGGGAGTCACCACTTTTATCAAGCTACAAGTAGCCTTTCAAAAAGCCATGTTTCTACTCAAGGAAATATGTATGGTGAGTATCTTGGGATAAAAACCATCTATGCTCTTGCACTAAACTTTTCACAAATATCCTCAATCAATAGAACGGGTGGGCTTCTAAAATAAGAGGTGTCTAGTAATGTTTGATGTCTTTGGACGTAAGTTCATTCTGCAGTGACTCACTTAAGAGCCTTGTAACTTATGGTGGGGCCCATATGTCCTTTTGGCAAGTTACACTGTAGGAACAACTACACCCAAGGCTACAACTTTCACTCTCACCTGATTTCTATAGCGGCTCGAAGGATTTACCTTGCAAGGTCGTCCCAAGAGTGATGTGTCTTTTGGCAGGCCTCTCTTAAAGATAGAAAATTTAGAGCGTTACTAACACTTTTCTCTTGCACCTAGGACCACAAGAGCCAAGTGAGAGGATAGTGTGTGTTAGAAGTGGGTCCACTCTATAGATTTGCAAAAGCATTCCAAACACATTCCAAACACAAGACACTTGTTATTTTTATCCTTTTTATTGCAATGTGATCTATTTGCTATTTGGAGATGTTGCTCCAATAGATATGTTGTTCTTTTCAGTCAAGATAAAAATTGTTTGGACACTTGACAAACTTTTGAAAAGCAAAAATAAACATGGTCAACAAAATAAAATTGTGTAGCCTTTGTAGCAAAAATGTAGATGTGAGGTTATTTTTATGCACCAAATTGAAAATGAAGTGGATTTTAAGTGCACCAAAAGAATGAAGTTTATTTTGAATCCCTTTGCCTGAAAACAAGAAAGATGAAGTTTGTTTTAAGCACCAAAAGTGAAAGTGGGATTTATTTTAGTTGCACCAAAAGACCATGAGGTTTATTTTAATCCCTTTGTTTTGAAAAACATGAAAGATTAAGTTTGTTCTAAGCACCAAAGTAAAAGTGAAATTTATTTTAGTTGCACCAAAAAGACCATGAGGTTCACTTTAATCCTTTTGTTTGAAAAAAACATGAAAGATTAATTTTAAACTCAAAGACTAAAAAGTATTTCTAATTTAACTCCTCCAAAACCTGCAAAAAAAAAAATCACTCAAAAGGTTAGACAAAGATGGTGGGCTTGACAAGCCTAAAATTTTCAATTTTTTTACAATTATCAGCTCTCTGCCTGATACAAAAGTGTTAATCTGCTAGAAGATAGAAGTGCTAACAGGATTTAAAATCACTATAAGTAACAACAAAAGTGCCAAAATAAACTAAAAGTGCTATAACAAAGAACATAAGCGCTAATATACTTCAAAAGTACTTATACTAAATATCGAAAGCACTAATATAAAAAAAAAGTGCCACAACTCAGAGAAACCAGAGACGTTAACTCGGGATGAAAGTGCTACTGTGCGTGATGAAAGTGCTAAAATGCTATCCTGTGCGTGAAAATCCTACAATTTCAAAAAAGTTTAGAAATAACAATCAAAAGGTTGCATGTTCGATTCACGTCGGGTTCACCAAATGATGCCATAAAAAATGGGATTAGTAGACAATAAAGAAATCATGTTAGTAAACTATCAACAATAAGCATAACATGAAAATGAATCCATTTCAAAGCATATCAAGAAAGATTAATAACAAAGCAAAGAAGAAAAATAAAGAACTAAACAACTCTAATTCCCTCCCTATGCTTGATGATGTTGGCTCTTCCTTGTTCCTCTCCTCTCCAAGTCCAAAATGAGTGTAGCTCTCAGATTTTAGCACTATCCATGGATGCCATATGAAGATTCAAGATGGTTGTAAATGAAAACAAATGCTTATGCAAGGGTAAATGATTTGCTATGAGAAATCTCCTAATTAATGTCTATGTGAATTTTACTATAATAACAATGCTCAAATGATTTTCTCCTCTCTCTTTTTTTTGCTTGGGGAATGAGATCCTTTTATAGGGAAAAATGTTGATTGAATGGCCAAGATTGAGTGGGCTTGTGAAGGGTCAAGATTGATGGGTTTGGGATTCATGTGATGGATTTCAACCCAATCCCATGATGGAAAGTGTCAACATGAGATGGCTTGAGAGGAGAGGGAAGAAGCATTAAATGCTTGAGATGACATGAGGGTTACCCTAGGAGGGTTTGGTTAGGCTTGAGTTAGTGGATAAAGTTGTTATCCAATGGATAATGCTTTTATCCAATGGATAAACTCTTGTGCAAGAGTTAATGGAGATAACCATGGTCAACACAATAAATCCTTGAAGAGATCCATGAGTTAAATGAGGGTTGAGTTAGAGGGAAAGTCTCTAACCATGTGGGGAAGTTGAGTTAAACATTAATGGTTATGTAAGAGCCATAAAGGCTTTGAAAGACTTTGGGGGTTAACTTATTGAAAAATAAACGCCTTTAATGCATTTCAAAGACTTTGAGGCATTTTTGAGAAGTGACCTTTGTTTGGGAATGTGCAAATGATTAGAGAGGGGGATTAGGCTAATTAGAAGGGGTTAGAAGAGTCTAGAAGAAAGTTAGTGAGCAAGTGGGTGAGGATAAAAGGGGATTTTAATTAAAATAAAATTCATTTATTTCAACTAAAATTGTGCAACTTACATTTGTAGGAGAATGTAAGTGGGAGGGTTTTAGAGATTTAAATAAATATTTATTTATTTAAATTTGGAGAGGGGTTAATTAAACAAATATGCTTTATTCATTTAATTAATTGTTAGAGTATGGTTTAATGAATTAAATTAAATAAATTGAATAATGTATTTAATTAATAGGAGAAGAGGTTTAAGATGAGTTAATTTAATTAACTGTTGATTGATGGTTAAATAATCAAATAAATACTAAATATTCATTCATTTAAGTGGACAGATTTGGGTGTCTACACAAACAATCCAGTTTATCATGCAAGATCAAAACACATTGAAACTCAACATCATTTTGTAAGAGAAAAGGTTTAGTCTTAAGAGATTGAGCTACAATATTGTAACACCAATGACAACATGGATCATGTATTCACTAAGACATTGGGAAAAACAAAGTTTGTAATTTGTAGAGACATGTTAGGGGTCAGGCAAAATTCTAATATGCCTTAAGGGGGAGTGTTGGATTAAGTCAAAACAGAATTGTTCATATGTGTTTTGCATCTTTAGTTATTTCACAACATTAGTCAAATTGTATTCAAACTCTATGGCTACTTGTCCTTCATCGTCGATGTGTTGTCCATCATTTCTAGTTAGATGTCAATCTCCAGTAGTTTGTTGTCAACCTGCATAGCACATTCATAGGAAATTTGTTTGGGTTAATTGTTGTATAAATATGCATTACACTGTTAATAAAGAAACAATCCAATTCCTTTGTTTATGTGTGTTTTATTTATGTTTTGTTATGTTGCTCTATTTCTCAGTTTATTGCTCTATTTTTCTAATTTATGAGTATTTATGTACCAAGTGCTCATGAATATATTCACTTTTAAGCTTAGGCATATAAATTAAGGACATAATTTCCTACTTTGTTATGAGAAATCATTAAACCAACACGTTTGTGCTTTGTACAAGAGTTAATTGGCTTTCATTGTCAAGGTACAACTAGTTTTATAGTTTCCAAATATTTATGAATCCTATTCTTTTTTGAATACTTAATAACTCTTAAATTAACATTGGATTAATTGAAAATACGAGGAAAGTTTTTAAGGGCAATGCTCTAATCGCATGTCATGGGAAATTTTTCACCTAATGAGGGTTGTTTAGTTTATCCCATAATGAAGACTCTGGTTGAAAAAATGTTCATCACATCATGGTAGGTCATATTTCATGACAAAATGACCTCCTATTGTAGGACAATTCTCGCATAATCTTCTCTTGGATGTCTTGTTGTTCATAGGATGGTTGAGGGATGTCTTGTAGAGGTTTTCTATGGTTGGGCGCTTAAGAAGACTAGTATGTGTTGCTCTACATGCATCGCACACTGGTTTGTCTCATTTATTTTGGTTTGTTTCTTTCATCTATTTTCAATTGTTTATATTGAAAAAATCCTATGTAAAATAGGTTGAAAGATTTAACATTCATAAGTATTTAATATTATCAATAATACCAATTATCAATTGAAGTCTACCGAACAATAGAATTTAAAACAAATTTAAAACAATTGAAATCAAATTTGACAAAATCAATAATTTTTAAGATAAAATGAAGACTCAAAAGTCTTCCACATTAAAAAATCCTATACATATCATCTAGTTAAGCATCAATATTAATAAAATCTTATACATATTGTAGACGTATAAAAATGACCACTTTCCTAAGTGAATATTTAATTTTCATTTCTAACTTCATTCCTCTATTTTAATTAAATTATATTTAATTAAATTATTCACATTCATCTATTTTATTAAATGAATTACTCAATTTACTTAATTAAGTTCACCTAAGCCTTTCATAGTCTTTAATTAAATAAATCATTTTATTTAATTAATTCCCCTTTCTCCCCTTTTAATTAAATTCACATTTAATTAAATTGGTCATTGCAAATAAATAAATCTAATTTATTTATTTAAATCTCCCACTTGTATTTATGCAAGTTGCATCTATTTTAGTTGAAATAAAGTAATTTATTTTAATTAAAATTACCCTCCATCCACTTGCATTCTCCTACATATCCCACTTGCCTTTCTAAACCCCTTCTAGATTCTTCTAATCACTTCTAATTTAGCCTAACCCATCTCCTAAATATTCTCACATCCCTAAGCAAAGGGAAGTCACTTCTCAAACCCTCAAAGTCTTTGAAAACCATTAAAGACTTTATGTCTTCAAAAATTTAACCTCGAAAGTCTTCCAAATCATTAATGGTTAACTCAACCCTCTTGCATGATTAGAGACTTTCTCTCTAACTCAACCTTCATCTAACCCAAGGGTCTTATCAAGCATTCATTGCTTTGACCATGCTTATCCCTTTAACCCTTGCACAAGAGTTTATCCTTTGGGTAAAAGCTTTATCCAATGGATAACCTTAAACTAACCTTAACCCTTACCTCGTAAGGTAACCATGAGGTCTTCTCAAGCATTTAATGCTTCTTACATCTCCTCTCAAGCAATCCTACGTTGACAATTGTCACCATTTCATTGGTGAGAATTGTAAACATGGATTGATAACTTTCAATCCTGGCCCTTGATAAGATCATCCAATCTTGACCATCCATTGCCTTGTTTTTCCTATAAATGGAGCTCTCGTTCTCTCATTTTCATATCCAAGTCTTTAGTATCAAACTTATAGACATTTTACTAAGCATCTAATATAATCATTTTAAATCAAGCATTTAGCCTCTCTTTGCATAGAAAGCATCTAAATAAGCATTTTTAGAAGTATTTCTATTATCATAGCATTTTCATATTAGGCTAGTATATCGTGTTAGGATAGATTTTACTAATCTTTCATCTTATCATCATATCCATACTAGTTTAATTCATACTATATTTAATATCATGCACAACTAGGATTGCATTCATATTAAATTGATCAATATCCCTCGTTCTCATAGTTGTCATTTCTAAGTCACTTTGCTCAGTGATCTGAGAGAAAAGGCATTGGCTTGAGGGATCCTGTGAGATAGAGAAAAATGGAACATCCCTTGGGGAGTTGAGATATTTCAATATAGCTCCATAACTTGCACCAAGAGTCCCATTGGTGTGTGGACTTATCCAGAAACCAAAATATCCATTTCATTGCACCACTTTTCCCGCACACATTTTTGGCGCCCATCGTGGGGCATTACCCCACAAATAACATCATTTTCGATACAGGACTAATATTATAGGTACGCGGAAAAGATGAGTTAGCACGTTGGAGTCATTAGTTAGTGCATCGAAACCATTTTATAGTGCATATTGCTCACTGTTTAGCACATCAAACCTTATCCTTAGCACATTCAGTAGTTAGACTAGCGCATAACATTTATGTTGGTAACTGTAAAATCACAACGCTTTAGGAAATCGATCTAGCACATCCTAGCCACATCTTAGTGCATAGGGTCTTTTCTGTAGCGCATATGTGCATTTCTGTAGCGCATTGGTGCAACAGTTTAGCGCATAGGGTTAGCAAAAACAAAAAAAAAGTTTGTAACTAGGAAAATCATTTTAGGCTTGTGTAAGCCCACACTAACTTTTGATTATTGACTGTGTGCAGGTTTAATCTTTTATGCAGGGGAAGGAGTTAGTTTAGAAATTTTTAATTTCTTTTAATTTACTTTCCTCAAAAAGAAGTTGGTTAAAAAGAATTCACTCTCCCTGTTTTTGTGCAAAGTTAAAATAAACCTCACATTCTCATTTTGGAAAGATTAAAATGAACATCAGACTTTCTTTTAGTGCTCAAAAGAAGATTCATTTTTCTTTATTTGCAAAGTAAAAAGAACAACAAAAATCACTTTTGATTTCTTGCAAGTTAGAAAAGGAAAATACTTCATTTTTGGAAGCTCTAAAAAGAACAAGACAAAATTTACTTTCTGCAAAGCTTAAAACGAACCTCACCATCCTTAGGTGTCTAAAAGGATCCATTTTATTTTGCAAAAGTAAAAGAACTTCATCTTTAATTTTCAGGCAAGGAAAAGAGGAAAAGCTTCCCCCTATCGACTTTATATTTTGTTGACCAATATTGAAATTTCATTTGTTGACCAGAATTTCTTTTACTTAGATAGAAAATCACTAATTTGAAGGATAAAACAAACACCATGCTTTTTGGAGCAACATCTCCAAATAGACCCTAGCAAATCACTGCCTTGAAAATTTAAAAAGAACACTTGTGTACCTTGTCTCGAAAGTGGAAGGTATATGCTCTCCCCTTAATTGGGTGATCAAAAAGTCAAACCACTCTTATGCTTTCTTTATTTCAAGCACTTAATTCCTTTATTAGACCTACCCTCCTGAGTTTCTCTTAGAGCGCCATTTAAATGGTTGGTGAGAGGGGAACGACCTAAGTAGGAAATGACTTTATCGCCAAGTGTTCCAACCCACTATAATCAAAAGTGGAGGTTGACGAAAGTCCCTTCAACGGTTTTGGTTAGCGATTAGCCTTCCCCCAATATTTTTAAGATACGTAAAACCTTTGTTCTAAAGGTTGGGAAGCCTCTCAAGGGAGTTTATCACTGAAGACCGAAGTGGAAGCCTGATTATGAACTTTAGCAATAGAAACCTTGAGCCGAGTCAGTATCCAAACATTGTCAATATCATAGTGCATGGGTGGGGAATAATCCACCCCCAAGATTACTCCCAAGATAACTACACAATTGTGAAGTAATTCACTTTGGGTTAATTTTTGGCAAAAGGCAAAAACATGGGCGCCCCCTAGAGGGTGACATGGCTATTTGGGCTGGCGAAGTATCGAGACTAGTGGGCTATGGTATTGTTAATGACCCTTAAATAAAGAGTCTATCTGATTTGTCTTCTTTGTATCCAAACCTGTGAAAACATTGAGGATTTGAACACATCCTTGCAGAACATACATGATTTGTTTAGCATAAGCAAAATTGGTTGTCTCTTTCATGATGTGTTTTCAAGTTATATTTTCAAAAAATCATCCATAAAAAACAAACAAGTGCTGAAAATTCCAAAAAAACAAGAAACAGAGCAATCAGGGCAGTTTAGCGCATAAGAGAAATTTCTTAGCGCATCTGAAACATTCTCTAGCCTGTATCAACCAAATCTTAGTGCTTTTATCGATCAAGCTAGCGCATAACAGTTTTCATACTGATAAACATTTCACTAGCGCTTTTGAATACCATATTAGTGTTTTAGAGCACCAGCCTAGCGCATTGGAGGCAAAATTTAGCGCTTATTCAAGACATATCAATGCATAATCATCCCAGTCAAAATAAATTTCAAAACTTTGAGTCAGCGCGTAACATAGGTAGCTTAGCACATAGAGAACTTTGGGTAGCGCATCTAGATCATACCTTAGCGCATCTAGTCTCTGTTTTAGCACATGGTTAAAACACTGGAAAAATAGAGAGTAAACCAAGCAATTTTGGAAAAATTTATCATCAGTCCTAAATACCCTTTTGGACCTTTTGTTGAACTCACAATTTAGAACTTGAACCAAATCATCAGAGCAAATATTCCAAAAATCAAGCAAGCATCCTTAGAGCAAAATTGTCGAATTCAAAACTAGCTAGAGATAAAGACTTCATCCAATCCAAATCAGGCAATATCATCGCATTGATCAAAAGGTCTACCATCTAAACGGATTCTATCAAAAAAACAACATACCCAGTTTAGATGTTAAGTTGTCAAATCAAGTTTCCATATCAGGAGACTCTTATCCATATCATTTGACACACTTTGTCGTGGGGGCGAATCTAAACCTCCACTTGATAAAGTAAGCTTAAGTTTTTCAAACAAAGTATCTCAATCCAAACATTGAACGAAACCATTGATCATTCGTGTATGACCACTCCTCATATTTTGAGAAGAACAAGTCTTCATCGCAAAACTGAGTTGAAGAAGAGACAACCTAGTTCTAGAAAACTTGTCAAATGGAATAAGTTTCTCTATATAAATTGCCAACTTTTTAAATCACATCACGCATTCTTGCACCATATGCGATTATATCTTCAAGGAAAATAAAATGATTTTGACAAAGAACCCTTAAGAAGCAGAGCTTACATTCAAAAAGCAACATTCGACCAACGCTGAATCATGGAGAAAAGATCAATCCCGCTTTATTCCCATAATTCTATATCACTTATAACGTAGCTCGACCCGAACCACCAACCCCTGAACAAGTAGAAAAAGAGTTTGTTCCTTTTGTCACAGAAAGCTTCTACTAGATGCTCATTGTCACTCGCTCTCAATGAAACAAGCAAAGTGAACCGTAACCAAAGTCAAGTATGGGTCGTAGATTATCAAACCCTTTTGATTATACTGATTTAGGGAGAAACAGAGATCACTGAGGAACTTCTCTAAGAATGTCAAGAAAACCCCTCATTCCAAAAACTTATGGAAAGACTCATAGAAGCTGACAAAGAAAAATATATGCTCATGTTAACAAGCAAACGAGATAGACTTCCTGAAGACTTCGATACTAAAAACTTAAGGAAGGTCGATAAACAATTTTTTAGGACAAGGTCTCGAAATTACGCCTATCAATAACAACAGAGAGAAGAAGAAACACATGACCCTAAAAAACATACCTGAACACAACCATGCCCGAACTAGGGATAATGAAAGGGAAGAACCTTTCCCTTGGTGAACAAATGCACCTATGGTCGCTCTTACGCAACAAATTCAAATGTTGCAAAGACAAATGCAAGACATGCAACAAGGGACCACCATACGATACTCCTTGGATGAAATTTGTCCTTATCCCTTTGACAAGAGATTAAACATGATACCTTTTCCCCCAAATTCAGATATACCCAAATATGATAAATATGATGGTAAGAGTGATCCCCGCGATCATGTTCGAGAGTTTTGTACCATAAGCCTTGAATTTTCTCACGATGATACTTATTGGATGAGGCTATTCCCAAGAAGTTTGGGAGGGAAAACAATGGAGTGGTTGTCTAAACTTATAGCTCCCATATGATCCTTTGATGAGTTGGTAAACAAATTTATCACACAATACTCCTATAATATTCAACACGTGATCACCATGTTGGATGTATGTAATATCAAATAAAAAAACAATGAAACATTCATGGTGTTTCTTCAATGTTGGAGACGTATGGTTTCGAGATATCCTTGAGATGTGCCTGAAAAGGAAAAGATGGAGATCTTTATTGACAATCTGAATAGTGAGAAGAGTTATCTACTCAAGCTCCAGTGCATACCATCTTTTGCCAAGTCGATCGAAAACAAAATCCAAGTAGAGGAAGCATGCATCAAGAAAGGAACATTAAAATTCCTTAAGGAAGGCACTAATTCATCCAACACTCACTTTAATAACCAAAATAACAACAACACTTTAGACAAATCCAGGTTCTGGACCAAAAACAAAAACATTATTAATGAGGGAGGAACTGATGCTACTGATATGAAGTCCAAACAACAAGTGTTGGCTTTATCAGGTAATTTGCAAGCTAACAAGAATTAAAAGGGTGTTAACCAAGGCACTACCACGTATCCGCAAAATACCAATCAGGGAGCTTCAAATGCAAACACCAACACCAATACCCAAACCAACAACAATACCCAAGGAAACAACACTAATTGAGGAACTAATCCAAATCAAAGGGGTAACACCAGCAATTTCCCAAATAGACGCATTTACACACCATTGGCGCAATCCTTAGAACCAGCATTCCGAGAACTCCTGGCAAACAAGATTATCACATTGCTAGCCATAAACAATTTCGAAACCCAGATCAAACCACCTTGGTGGAATGACTCTCATTTCTGTAATTTTCATCGAAACAAAGGACATCACACAAATGATTGCATGAGGCTTAAAAATATTGTTCAAGATATGATCGATAGAGGTGATTTAACAGTTGATGGTCTCAAAATTAATGGTGATCATGACACCTTTAAGAATCCTCTTCCGAATTACAACAAGGAAGGAGCTTCATCATCAAATGATACACGAGAAGCTCGCATAAATCATCTGTACGACAACACTATCAATCACCTATCAACAAAGGATAATCAGATAACTGTCATAAAGATCAAGGACAAACAAGACCATACATCAATCAATGTGACAACCAGAGCTCAAAAATATGACTTGAAAGGGCATACATCAACATCAACAACTATCCCCAAGACTCAATATGATTTGGTAAGTCAACTGCGGAGAACTATTTCTCAGATATCCATACTCAAGTTACTCAAACTCTTGCCAAAACATAAGGACATCTTAGAACAAGTGCTAGTTGAAACAAATGTGCCTCGAGATCTGGACATTGATAAATTTCAAGCCATGGTGGCTCATATGACGGGGCCTCATAATCTCACCTTTTCTGAACATGATAATATCTCTTTGAGTCATCCACATAATACTCCCCTTCATATTGAAGTCTTAGTCTACAAACATTGAGTTAAAAGAGTATTAATAGATGGAGGAGCCGGTCTCAATATCTGTACCTTAAAACTTATCTGTGCATTAGGCTTCTCTGAACAGTCTATTGATCCACACAAAAAGATCACCATCAAGGCATATGATGATGAAGAAAGATCATCCAAAGGAATAGTGATAATACCTATTCAGGTAGGACCAATACAAAGAGACACTATGTGCCAAGTCTTAGATATAGACTTAACATACAATATTTTATTGGGTCGTCCTTGGATACATGAAATGCAAGCAGTGTCGTCAACCTACCATCAGTGTGTCAAATTCCCATATAATGGACAAGACATTTCCATCTTTGCTGATAATAATCCCTTTCAACATTGCAATGTTATAGGGGCAGCTCAAGACAGCCTAGTTCCACATAACAGGGAAGCTCCAGCTTCCTCGCCACTAGATCATCATCAAGAAAAGCTCAAATCTTTATCCATGAATTTCAAACAAAAGATGAAAATCAAAGAGCAAGGCATGGGAGAATACTCTTTCGAACCCATGTGCCTATCCAAATTTCCAGCATCACCAAAATCTCATGGGAAACCTTCTGCCTCAACACATCAAGCAACACAGCCCATCACCAAGTTTGATGGAAAATTTATTCAATTGGGCACACTAGCACATGAATCAGAAGAGAAAGACATCCTTAGTTGGCTATACAAGGATGAGGGAGAAGTCAGAGCTTCTATTCTAGAGGTAGCCATACCAACACAACAGTATGGAAAAGGATTCCTGATCATGCAACGGATGGGATATAACGGAAAATGACCTATAGGCAAGCATCAAGAAGGCATTATAGAACCACTAGATGCTCCTTCACAATTTTCTCGAGACAAAACAGGACTGGGATATGGACACAACATACCCCCAAGACAAAAACAAAATAAATATCAAAAACCTCAGTGGAAAGCAAAGAAGAAATGCAATGAGGACTCATGGAAAGAGGTACTACACCAAGAAGCGGAAACAATAAGGAAAGAGCAAGAACACCAAGAAAAAGAGAAATGAAAAGACGAGCTAATCATTCAAAAAGAAGAAGCATCTTATGAGGAAGTGCACCATGTTCACGAACCTATTAAAAACAAGGCAAAATCACCTCCTGAATAAATCACTACTCCCCAAGGAGAAACAGTGTATGAACAAATGCAAAGGGTGTAAGGAGGCTCTAATTCATAATCCGAAAAGACTACAAGACTGGTATCAATTATCAGGGATCTCTTTTCACCTTGCAACATACCTGTCCACAACACTGAAAGACTTTGAAACATCACTTCTGAAACCGATTCTAATGACTACAAATGGGGTAGTTATTCTAATATTACTGAATATGTCACTGAAGGTGCTATACATACACCCTTTTCTCAAGAAGGACAAGGCACAGAGTCTCGATTACTTGAATTTGGTCCACAACATATCTACAAAGCTAAGGAAAATGAGTAGTGGCACTACAAGCAAGTCTACATGGAAGATGATACCATCGAAGACCTTGAAAATATCATTAACTTAACCAACATCCCAGACAACCTGAATGATACCTCTATCATGACACTTACCGCAGCCAACCTCAACCCACTGAATGACTCTTTACTGCTTGTGTTGCCTGATTTGATAGACTGGGATGAACCTGAACACCATGATATACCTATTTTCCCAGATGACGTGTCCATTGTCCATTACCTATGTACAGTCAACCCAGAAACAGACTCTACCAGCGAACAAAATAGCAATATCTGCAATCGGGAGGGTGCCAAGTCTCTCAGTCGCAAAAATGAAAGAAATAAAGGATCTACTGCTGAAAACCAGTCAATGGTAGCAATAGATCACAAAAAAGTCAAAATAAAGGACGCATCTAAGGGTGAAAACCTTTTTAAGGTGCCTAAAGATGGGAGACTTGACACTCTTCTTGAACACTATAAAGGGAAATCACCCATATTGATTGATCCCACTCAATCAATCAACATTGGTACAGAAGGAATAGCTAAAAACATACACCTAGCAAAATCACTGACAAAAGAAGAAAAATGAGAGTTTATCAGATTTTTCAAAGAAAATCAAATCAATTTTGCTTGGTCCTATACTAATATGCCTGGAATAGATCCAAACTTAATCATGCATCATTTATCTATTGCTCCAGGAGCTAAGCCAGTCAAACAAAAGTTAAGAAAGATGAATCCGCATGTAGCATTAATGGTCAAAGTTTAACTAAAGAAGTTGTTAGACGTCAGATTCATTCAACCTATGGACTATGCTTAATGGATTTCAAACATTGTACCAGTTTCAAAATCAGACGGAAACATCAGAATATGCACATATTTTAGAGATGTCAACAAAGCCTGTCCAAAGGATGACTTTCCTTTACCTAGCA
The DNA here is from genome assembly GCF_030272615.1 of Cryptomeria japonica. Classification (NCBI taxonomy): domain Eukaryota; kingdom Viridiplantae; phylum Streptophyta; class Pinopsida; order Cupressales; family Cupressaceae; genus Cryptomeria; species Cryptomeria japonica. The sequence continues at coordinate 38,769,593 of NC_081407.1, forward strand.
TCGACATAATTGTGGACCTCACAGCAGGCCATACAATGCTATCATTAATGGACGATTTTTCTGGTTACAATCAAATCAAGATAGCTCCATAGGATCAAGATAAAACAACGTTCACATGTCCTTGGGGAACGTATTGTTGGAATGTCATACCTTTTGGTTTGAAGAATGTTGGGGCAACTTATCAAAGAGAAATGACGACAATCTTTCATGATATGATGCATACCTTCATGGAGGACTATGTGGATGATTTACTGGCTAAGTCATTCACCCGGGCAGAACATCTGGGCATATTAGACAGAATCTTTCAAATATTGGAGCAATTCCAAGTAAGGCTAAACCATAAGAAGTGTGTCTTCGAGGTGACATTAGGCAAATTATTAGGCTACATTGTGTCAACAAAGGACATTGAAGTAGATCCAGTGAAGGTACAGGCCATCATGGAGATGCCACCTCCAAGGAATATTAGTCAACTCAGATCTCTACAAGGATGGCTATAGTCAATCATGTGATTCATAGCCCAACTAGTAGATAAAATTCTACCATTCAATCATCTTCTACATAAGAACATACTATTTAGATGGGAAGCCAAGTGTGCGGAATCATTCTATCAAATCAAGCACTATCTAATGAACCCACAGGTTATGGTACCACCAATAGTAGGAAAGCCGCCCATTCTCTACATATCAACAACGAACATATCATTGGGGGCACTGTTAGCACAAGAAGATCAAGAAGGAAAGGAATGAGCTATATATTACATCAGCAGAAACATTAAATGGATATGAGCTAAATTGCACATTCATTGAGAAGGTTTGTTTAGCTATGGTATTCGCCTCTCAAAACTTCTGACATTACATGCTAGCTCACACAATCAAGCTAGTAGAAAAAATTGATCCTCTCAATTATTTACTCAGCAAAGCAGCTCTCATCGGCCGACTGGCTAAATGGGTCATGATTCTCAGTGAGTTTGATATCCAATACACAGAGCGTCAGGCTATCAAGGGACAAGTAATTGCAGATCAATTAGCTAAAGCACCATTACCAGATAAGAAACCAATGAAGGTAGAATTTCCAGACAATGATGTACTTACTATCACACCCCAACAATGGACCCTATACTTTGATGGTTCCTACACTCAACATGGCTCAAGTGTCGACATCTTGTTCATCACCCCTGAAGGACACACCATTCCAAGATCGTATAGACTTATGTTTCCATGCACCAATAACATCGCTGAGTATGAAGCCCTAGTCATGGGCATCAAAATGGTCGTGGAATGGAGAATCACGAAATTGAAAGTCTATGGAGATTCCCAACTGGTTATAAATCAGATCAACAATGAATATCAGACAAAAGATGACAAGTTGTTGCCATACAAAAGAATGGTGGATGACTTCAAATAGTACTTTGTACACATCACCTTCGAGAAAATACCAAGGCTGGACAACAGAGCGGCCGATGCAATGGCTACTATCGCTTCACTGCTACAAATTCTAGAGCAACAGGGTCGTTATGAGTTCCATGTAGAGCAACTGTTTTCCCCAGCCTATGACAATTTTGCATCCCACGTCATCTATGCCTTAACCAGTTCATACTCTCCTTTATATGGAACAATCTATGAATATCTTAAAACCACTACCCTACCCATTGACCTATCTCGTAATAAAAAGCATAATTTTATCTGGCAAGTTGCCCGTTATACTTTAACCACTGATACCCTTTACCGTTGAGGTCTAGATGGTACTCTTCTTCATTGCCTTGATCGTAATGAATTTGACTTTGCTTTACATGAGCTTCATGAGGGTATATGTGGCACACATTCAAGTGGTCCTACTCTCGCTAAAAAACTTCTGAGAATGGGATATTATTGGCCGACAATGGAGAAAGACTTATCAATTTGCAAAGAAATGTCCTAAGTGCCAAATCCATGGCAATCTTATCCCTGCACCACCATAGGAGTTACAACCATTTACAACATCTTGGCCTTTCTGTCAATGGGGACTTGATTTAGTAGGGAAAATTCATCCTTCCTCTTCAAATGGACACAAGTTCATTATCACTACGATAGAGTATTTCACAAAATGGATTGAAGCAGTCCCACTGACCACATTAACTAGAAAACATATTGCCTCATTTATTCTCAATTATCTAATTTGTAGATATGGCATTCCCAGTTCCATAATCACAGAAAAAGGGTGTCCTTTCAAAAATCAAGATGTGCAAGAACTATGTGAACGATTCAAAATCCAACATCGTTTCTCTACACCTTACTACCCACAGGGGAATGGTCAAGTCGAGGCATCAAATAAAACAATCTTGAAAATCCTAAAGAAGATAGTAAATGATGCAGGTAAGGATTAGCGTGTACAACTCAATCCGACATGTTGGGCATATAGTACTAGCATCATGACACCTATAGGAGCTACACCATATTCATTGGTGTATGGATTAGAAGCAATTTTACCCCTGGAGGTAGAAATTCTATCACCCAAAGTATCTTTAAAATGCCTCATACCAGATGAGGAGTATCAGGTCAACAGATTGCAAGAACTAGATATTTTGGATGAAAAGCGACAACATGCTTGTGATCACCTCAAAGCATACCAGCAACGCATGTGCAGAAGCTACAACCACAAAGTCATCCCTAGGATTTTTAAAGTCGGTGATCTTGTACTCAAAGAAAATCCCAGAAATCAACAGGATCACAAAAAGAAGGGGAAGTTTGAACCTAACTGGTTAGGTCCCTATGTTATCATATCAATCTATGGATCAGGCACCTATCAGCTAACAACTTCAGAGGGCGATGTACTCGACGAACCAACCAACAACATCCATCTGACGAAATTCTATACTTGAGTGGCCTAATGCACAGAAAAGTGAAAAATACAAAAAAATCAAAACATCAGAAAAACAAAAACGTGCAATAAAAACAAGTGGTGAAAACCTAGCAACGAGTGCTATTTGTGAGGGAGAAGCTCCTCTATCTATCATTACTCATATATTTTGCATCCGAAGTCAAAGCAAATGGCCATCGCCCAACACTTTATATGCAACATTATCCCGGACATACTTAGCGTAGTCACTGTCCTTGCTTATCTAAAGATCAGTTCATCATATCGCACCATGGCTTGGTAATCACTGTGAATATCGACATCAATTGGTATCTATCACCAGGGGCAGTGTTCCTCTGACTTCAAAACATCCCAACCATAAGAAAACAAGAATCACACCACGCTAAGAAAACCTTGCCAACAACAGCTCATCCGCGAAGAAAACCAGACAATGATCCCATTAAACACACACATGATGGATGATTTTCTGGATTATAATTTGTTTACATCTCGCATAAAGTTTTGACTATTTTGCACTTCAAAAATTTTGAATCATTGGATCTCTTGAATTTCTCAATGATACATTGAGCTAGAGAAAATTGCAAGGGAGTCTAATACCTTTTTTGGTTTTCTGTCTGTGAGGCAATCACTTGTACTGTGCAAAATTTGGTCTTGAGATGTGATTGGAAACATATCACTGAAGACGTTGTTCCACTTTGCGCATACAAATAGTTAAATCTTGTTTGTTTTACGCCAGCAACACTTAGGTCATCTTGGTTTAATTATACCTCGACATGTGTGTCATCTTGCAATATCAAAATCCATGTATGTTTTACTCAGGTTATTATGGTTCAATTATACCATTATGCTTGTATAAACTCCTAACATATCAAAATCTCAATGATGACAAACAAAAACAAAGCAACAACATGTGACTACACAGGAATGACAAACAAGAAAAAGAGGATGATCAATTAGTTGCATATCATTTTACAATTAGTTGCATATCATTTTACAATTAGCTGCATATCATTATCATACATCTCATTTTCAAGATACATCTCACAACACACATCAATGAAATCAAGATAAACAAAGCATCATCATATTTTCATCTTTATCACTCATACATCATAATCAAAATCAAAAGCATTACCATCTAAGCATTGCATCATCATCATCACCACATCATATCAATGCATATCATAAATTATCATCCATAACACATCACATGTGAATCAGAGAAATCAATGCCATATATATATAATGGTCAAAATATACAAGAGGTATCATGTCTGTCAAAATACAACAAAATGATCAAAATACAACAGAGAAAAGTCTCTCAGGTATGACTATCTCCTGAGGTTGACGGTCTCGCAGCAGATGTCCCAGTCCCTGGATCTCCCTCAGGTGGATCATGTTGACTAGAAGGCCTCGTAACACGTCTGCTCTTTGTCCCCGTCTAACTCTGACCAAACCAACTATCTACATAGCTAGGAGCTCTCTACTCTCTAGGGACTAGATCCTCATAAAACTCCCTGTAGTACTCGACCTTCTTGGCTGTGTACCGTATCTCCCTCAGTGTGTCCCGCATCGCACCACCACCTATCGCTCTCTGCAAGCTCCTCTACCCGGTCCCAACGCTCTCTCTCTGTATCTCGCTCTGCTATAATCTGTGTAATCTGGTGCTATTGTGTTAGTACTTGTACCTGTAGTTGCTGCACTGTGACCTGTAAGGCTCTAATATGAGAGTATTGTCGATGGGTAGGTACCCTAATCTGAATGGGTACCTATGTCATACTCCCACCTATGCATATCCTTGTCTGAGGCATCGGTGGAGGTAGAACATCTGATCTCCTCCTCTGGGTTGGTCGCCTATCATCCTCTATAACCCCCATAGCTACTAACACTACACTACCCTATCGGTACCACCAACACCAAGGAGTAGTCCTCCTCCTCTCCCTCCATCACCACCTCACCCTCTATCTCATCCTCTATCCCTTCCTTCATCGCCACCTCATCCTCTCTCTTTCCCCTAACCTCCTCTATCTCCACCACGACCTACACAACCTCCTCCATCATCCCCACCTCTCTCTCCGGCTACTCATCCTCTTCATCATCAAAACAAAGTATCATCTCTATTGGATCCGATATTTGTGCCATGAAGTAGGTCGAGAACTCCTCTGTCATCCACAACCCCAGCTCTATAATCCCAGATGTGGCCTGCTAATGTCATATACTCCTCTATTACAACTATGTTATCCACTGTGGGCCCCCACTCGGGCACATCCTATCTCCGGTGAGTGTAGGGTAAAACTGTGGTCTGATTCTTTGGATTAACTTAGGACTAATTTGATGCAAGCACCCTCAGTTACACCTAAAAGTGTCAATCCGGGATTCGTAAACTGGTGAGAGAGGTATAGCAGCTATTTGCTCAAGGGATGAAGATATTTAAATGTGTATTTGTCCAAGTATCAGAATTCTAAATCACAGCTCATTCAATCAGATCAAACATAAGTTCGGATGGATATAACTTGATTTCTGAACTGAGATATTTTCCTTATCCTACAATTTCCATTTAGACTTGTGAATTACAAATCAAACCAAAAGATGTCCTGCTGTGTGGCTTATTAAATATTCTGCAAACTCACAATTCCTTCAAACAATACTACGTTGAATCTAAACTAAATTGTTTACAGACTCGCACAATTATCATTATAAACAATAAACACAAATCACGCAAACAGAACATAAAATTACTCACTTCACACTTATAATGAAGTCACCTGATAACGCGAGTAAGGGGGCCCTGCCTTCTTGGTCACCAAGTGCTGAAACTATCAACGCTTGTTACTTCAAACCATGCATTCACAATCAGAGAATAATAATTGGAACAGCAATGTTTTTCATCTATTATCTGTTTATCCTTTTGAACAATCCCATACATATTTATATAACACTGCTTACTAATATTGTCTCTAACTGATTATAGGATTGTAACCATGAAACTTGTTTTATACAAAACAAAATGATAGCCATCAATTAATCTAGGGCCGCAGGCCACCGAATCAAAACAATATAACAACTTCAACAAGTATATGCCATTTCAAGATTATACTGAAACTATCTGTCAAAAATAGATCACTTTCATGTCGTCTTCTCATTCACATGATCCATGCGCCAAGCAATCCTTTTTCCAAGTACCTGTCCACCTATAGATCCCCTGTTATGGCAATTAAACAATTGAGTCAGTAAATAACCACGGTTTTTGCTCATAATTTTGGTTTTGACTTTTCTTTCATATTTATTGAATTCCCTCTTTCCTTCCTTACCAAATGGTGACAGGAATGACATGGATACCATAGGAATGACAAATAGTGGCAAATTAAGGGTAAAAGAAATAACACATCCTAGCCTCATCATTCCCCCCAGCTGAGGGTTTTACATGTCCTCATGCAAAAGAAAGAATATAAATACAAACTAGATGAAGGAAGTAGTTTTTGTAGATTGCTGGTAAACTCTTGAACCCAATATTGTTTCAGTTCCTTTACAAGCTTTTCATGTTCTTTGACCATCAGACAAGGTTCTGAAGTAGCAACTGTCTGTTTTGCCTCTACCTTGAGTTTACTCAACTCTTCTGCCTGTAATTTAACAAAAGCTTGTGCATCCTGTAGTTGTTTCTGAAGTGAATGATTCTCTATTTTTAGCTAAGCAATAGAATCCCTCAATGCCCAAATCTCTTCTCTCTATTTCATCAATAGTCCCTCTTTATCTATATGCTTGTCAACATAGGTCATGAGAGTAACATTAGTTGAATCCTGCAGATCTTGGTGATCAAAGTTCTCATGATTGGGATCTTTCTGTACACTCTGTATGATTTGGTGAACATTTTCTTCTTGTTCTTCAGTTAACCCTTCTTGTCCTCCAGTATCACTTGAATTTCCTTGGTCCTTGCTTATGGACAAGGGTTTAACTAGTAAAGGATTATCATTATTTATTGGATTTTCCATAAGTATTTCAGTACACCCTTCTGTGGATGTATTAATTCTAGCATCTCCGGGAATTGTTTCTTCCCCCATGGGTTCATTGATCACATTTTCTTCAAACAAATTTTCACTAAATATGTCTTCACCACCATCAGGAGGAATTCCTCCTTCTTGGGTATCTACCAGAGCAGGACTAAGGGGTTTAGACTATTTAGATTGTTTCTCCTTTTTCCGCCGTCGATTGCTGTGTCGCAATTCTTGTTGCATCTTACCCTGTTTCTTAATTACTTCTGACAAAACCTACAGATCCTCATGAGTGGAGGCTAATGAGTCAGATTCTGGAGCCGATTTTCAGGCTCCAATTACAGAGCTTCATTCATGTCACCACGAGGACTAGAGGGATCATCTTGATTCTCCAAGGTCAGCTTCCTCTTGTGACCAGAGCCAGAGGATTTTTCAGAAGCCGCCTTAGCCTTAGCAACTGAGCTATGAGTTTGATAGGGGCTTGGTGTACTAACAGTCTTAGAGTATTTCTTAGCCCATTTTTCAGAAGAATGCTTGGCACATTTTTCAGAGACCCTTCGTTTTGAAACATTAGGGGAAACACTAGGGTTTTGTTCTGGCTCTACTTGTTCTTCCTCAATAGGACTATATTCCTCCTTACTCACAAGACTACTTTCTTCTTCATTCACAGAGCTATCACCCCTCTGTTCTTCAACAAAATTTTCCCTATCAGAAGGTTCTTGGTCTGAATCATAACTAACAAAAGAGTCCCAATTACCAGGGGGAGAGAGTTTTTGCAATTCCCTAATAACTAGTAACCTGATGAGCCCATTGATGTGCTAGGGCATGACCACAACCTTCTTGAACATTTTGACTCATACGTCGCAGAGATAAGTAAAGAAAATAGGGAACATTAACAAGCATTCCTCTCTGCAAATGTAACAGTAAGCGGAAATGGTGGGCATACACATAAACATACCTGCCTTTGCATGTGATATATTGGATGATGAATTTGGCCACATGTTTCCAATGAGCTGGAAGCAAAAGCAATTTAGTGCCTTGGCCTGAGACAATGACAACGGATTCCCCTCTGTCTAAAAACCTTTTTCGAAGCGGCTTAAGAGCCACTACTTTCTTTGAGATTTCAGGAAAATAATTTTCACCACTGATGGGTAACCCTAAAACTTCGGCTATAAAATCCACTATGACAGAAATAGTTAACCCGCGGACAACAGCTCGGCCTTTGGAAAAAATTTCTACGAATTCTTGAGCAGTGTGTTCATCATAACCTCGTAGTCGTTTAAAATACACATCCCATCTAGCTTTCTTAAAGACCTTATACGCCTCAGCATTTTTTGGGTCCCTTAATTCATCCATCATCAAAGGCTCATACCGAGGACTTCGTTCTCCTGCCATGATTGTAACACAGATTCCTGTGGAAACCGCCTTCTCCCAAACCGCTAACTGTGTAGGAAAATGGTGACGGGGCTGTAACAGAGTTTTTTTAAAACTTTACCAAAACCACTATGTGAGAAATAGTGACAGAAAGTTACAATCATGAGGGTGAGATAAGACGGACAAGGCAATGATGACAAGGAAAGGTTTTTAAGGGATGATAGAGAGATTATGATGGCCGAGACACATAGACAACACAGCATCCCCCCAGCTAAGTAGCAGACCCATCCACGGGGCATGTCACCATAGGGTAGAGGAAAATAAAATAGGAAATTAAATAAATAAATGAAAGAAAAACAAAACAAAACCATTACCGAATACCGACGCCATTGATGACAAGAGATGGCAAGGAGCGCCAAGTACGGAGGATGTGACCGGAAGCTGAAGTGGAGCCAGCAGATCGGACGTCACACGAGAGCAAGTAGCCACAAATCATAAAGAAAGATTGCATCCGCAGGCGAAATAAAGAGAGGCACGACCCAACACATGGAGGATGGGAAGCGTGCCCAAGGAAGACACTAGGCCAGCATGGCACGGATGTGGACGGGGCAAGAAGGACTTCCTACCAGAAAAATGAGAGGAAGAAGAGAGGACATTCCTGGCCGCAAAATGACAGGAAGGCATAGGAGTCCAAGTCTAAGCAGACATTTGTATTTATTTTTTTATTTATTGATTTATTTATTTATTTTTTCTTCGACAATAAATCTCCGGAGACCCGATTTTTAGTCTATCGCCGCCTAGGGGTGTCGGAAAACCAATTTTCACCCCTAAGATTATTTAGCAGTGGACAGCCGCTGGGAAGTCGGTTTTCAGCTGCCAACTGGCCAATAGCGCCCATAGGTTTTCACTATTGGATCTTTTTTTTTTTTTTTATAATCTTTTTATTCAATTTTGAAGGAGGCCAAAGGGAACTATAGTGAGTTCCTTATCCACATCAAGAAAGAAGGCTTCCTTTGAAATAGGTTTCCGATACAGCTTCAAGCGGTGACCATTAACGAGGAGCTTGCGTCGTTCAGAATCCACAGTGCAGAGTTGAATAGCACCATTATCCTATACATGCTCAACTTCATAAGGTCCCAGCCATCTTGTATGAAACTTGCCTTTGAAATCCTAAAATTGGGAGTCATACAAGAGTGCCCAATCCCCAGGTTGAAAGGATCGTTGGCGAATATGTCGATCATGCCACAGAGCCTGCTGCTTCTGGATGACCTCTGTGTGAAAGAGCGCATCCTGGCGGAGCTCATCTAAAGAGTGTAGTTGGGCAATGCGGTCCTTTTGGGCATCAAAGAGACTTAGGACGAGTTGCAATGCAATCCGTAGAGTCTTAATCTCAAACTTGATCGAAAGAACTGCCTTCTTACCATAAACGAGTTCATAAGGGGTCAGACCTGTAGTGGTCTTCCACATCGTCCAATAGGCCCATACAGCCTTAGGAAGCCGCATGGCCCAATCACGCTTATGAAGAGCAACCATCTTGGTAAGAATGTTCTCAAGCTCTTTGTTGGTGACCTCAACTTGTCCATTAGCTTGGGGATGGTAAGGAGTGGACTTCCAGTGACGGATCTCATATTCTTTGACTAGAGCAGTAATAAGTTCTGAAGTAAACTGGGGTCCTTGATCTATAGTGATTTCTCGAGGAACACCAAAGCAAGTGAAAATATCTGAATATAGAAAGTCAACCACTTTAGTGTCTTGTGCATGTTTGAGTGCAATGACTTCAACCCATTTGGTGACATAATCTGTGCAAACAAGAATATATTCTTTGTTCCAAGAAGGTGGATTGATAGGACCTACGAAATCAAGGCCCCACTTCTCGAAGGGTTCCAGAGATAGCTGAGGGTGTAACGGCATCTCATCGGAGCGTGTAGGATGACCCATCCACTGGCACTGATCACAATGATGAACATACCGCTTACAATCCTTATGAATTGTAGGCCAATAATACCCAGCAGTGAGAATCTTCTGAGTGGTTCTCTGAGCAGCAAAGTGTCTGCCACATGGTTCAGTATGACAAGCTCGAAGAATGTCAAAGACATCCTCCTCAGGTACACATCTTCGCATGATGTTTTCAATGTCGGTGCGAAAGAGGAGACCATTAATCCAAGTATACTGTCCACTAAGGCCCACCAACTTCTGATGCTCACGAGGTGAGAAGTGAGGAGGAAACTTGCATGTGACCAAGTAGTTGGCAATATTAGCAAACCAGGGACTCTTTGCGGAGATAGCAAAGAGATGTTCATCTAGAAACGTGTCATCAACTGGAGTTGGTTCATTGTCCGACAGCTGCAACCTGGATAGGAAATCTGCAACCACATTTTCTCGACTAGGCTTATCAAGTATAGTGACATCAAATTCTAGTAATAAAAGCAACCACCTAATGACTCTGCTAGTGACTACTGGCTTATTTATTAGAAAGTGAATTGTCGAGTGGTCTGTGTGAACAAACACTTTATATCCAGTAATATAATGACGAAATTTATTAATAGCATAAACAACAGCTAAAAATTCCTTTTCAATTACCGTATAATTTACCTCTACACCGGTGAAATTCTTGCTGACATAGTAAATAGAATAAAAGAGATTGTCTTCTTTTTGTCCAAGCACTGCGCCCATAGAAGAGTCAAAGGCATCGGTATGGATGTGGAATGGCAATTCCCAATTTGGACCCCTAAGGACTGGGGTGGTCACAAGCTTGGTTTTAATAGTTTCAAAAGCCTCTTGACACTCAAGCGTCCAAGAAAAGACAACATCTTTAGCTAAAAGAGCAAACAAAGGAGAGGCAATCTTGCTAAAATTTTGAATAAATCATTGGTAATACACAGCATGGCCAAGAAAGCTCCTAACATCTTTTGGATTGGATGGTGTAGGTAGGTCCTAAATTATCTGGACCTTTTTAGGATCAACTTGAATGCCTTTGGAAGAAATGAAATGTCCTAACACAATGCCCTCAGTCATAAGGATGTGACACTTTTCATGACTTAAAGATAGATTAGTATCTATACATCTTTTAAGCACTTTCTCTAAGTTTGCTTTTGCCTCTTCATAAGTATTGCCGTGAATTGTAAAGTCATCCATATAAACTTCTACACAATCATTCACAAGGTCAGCAAAAATACTTAGCACAGCCCGCTGAAAGGTAGCTGGGGCATTACATAATCCAAATGGCAACACATTGTAGGCAAATGTCCCCCAGGGACAAGTGAAGGTGGTCATATCCTAGTCTTCAGGTGCTATTCGGATCTGATTATATCCACTGAATCCATCCAAGAACGAGAAGAATTGTTTCCTTCCAAGAGTGTCCAAAACTTGATCAATAAATGGTAATGGAAAATGGTCCTTTTTAGTTGATTTATTTAAAGCTCTGTAATCGACACAAATACGCCACTTACCATTTTTCTTTGGTACCACTACTAGAGGAGATACCCACCTCCTATCCGAAATAGGATAGATGAAACCAAAATTTAACAATTTTTGTAGCTCCTCCTTGACTATGTCCCGCAAAACAGGGTTAAGTCTTCATTGTGGCTGTCTAACAGGACGACTCCCTTCTTCAATGTAAATGTGATGTGTGCAAGTGTCGGGATGGATACCACGCATATCTTGGTACTCCCAAGAAAATGTGGCTTTATTGCCCCTAAGCATGGTAATAAGGTCCTTAATCTATTATGGGCTTAACTGTGGATTAATATTAAGGGTGTGACCCGGTAAAATCTCCATAGGTTGCGACTGTATAGGGGAATCCAGAGCGAACACTTATGATGAATCATGACTTTCTAAAGATAGTAATGGACTATACAAACACTGATGAGGCAACAACTGGTGTAATATGAAAAAGTGATGAATAGATTGAGAACCACCTACTAGAGGGAAACTGCCAAAAGGACAACTAGTAGTTATTTGCAAAGGAAGAACCAAGTTGTCCAAAATGTCATTTGATCCATACCTATTTTGAAGAAAATTAACAAGAAGGTTATCCTTTTTGAGTTCTTCAAAATCACATGCTTGTTCAATAGTTAGGACCGGTAAGGAATCTTCCAAGTCACTATCAATCCAAGTAGGATCTTCCATTTCGAGCAGGGGTTGAGCAGGTGGATACAGTGTTATTTGCTTAGTTTGTTCTCCATTAGAGATAACCATATTACCTGACCAACAATTGATAAAAGCATTAGCAACAGCTAGCCAAGGTCATCCTAAGATTAAGGGATATCCCCCCAGCTTAACTTTCGGCTACAAGATCATAAAGTCAGTTGGAAAATCCCATGAATCAATAGAAAGGACCACATCTTCAATAAACCCCTTCAGGCTTGACCAGTGAACGATCAACCATCTGGAGAACTGTAGGTGTGGGCCTAAGTCCTTCAAGAGATAATTTTGTTTTTGTCTCGTTAGTCATTACATTAATTGAAGCACCCAAATCCATAAATGTATTAGGAATAGTAATCTTACCAATGCTTACCTGGATTACTGGGCTTCTGGGATCTGCATATTTGGGAATTGTCAAATTGCCAAGCATAAGATCCGCCAATTGCCCAATAACTTGAACAGTTTTTGGATCTTCTTTCTTCTATTGCCTTCGTGTACATAACTCTTGAATTGTCTTATTATACACCGGAATATCCTTGATAGCCTACAACAAAGGAATCTTAATGTTAACATTGAGGAGTTCATTAATGAGATCGAATTCAGTTTGCGTAGGTTCCTTTTGTACAGGTTTAGAAAGCAACCGGTTAGGAAATGGAGGTTCTTTTTCAGACTCCGCTTTAGGTTCTTCATTTATTTTTGTGATTGTGGGACCTTGGAGGGCTTTTCCCGACCTCAATTGTACTCCTTCCAGTTCTATTGTATTAACTGCATAAGTGGGATAACCTGCCACCTCATTATTATACACAGGTTGGGATGGCTTATTATTAGGATTGGGATTTGGTTGAGTGGGCATTGATGTTGGCTTTGGTGGTTGTGGTGGGTTAGGTAGTGGACTAGAGGAGGAGGATGGAATAGGTGGAAGGAATTGTTGTGGTTGTTGATAAGGATTTATTAAAGGTGGAGGTGGAAATTGAGTTTGAGGTGGATAGGGTTGGGGGTATGGTTGTGGATATGATGTAGGTGGTGGCACATGCGGCCTCCATGCCCGTTGCCACGGTTGTGTTCCGAACTGGTAATTTTGGGACCACTAAGGATAGGATGAAGGTTGGTGCCAACCCCCATACCATGTATTTGAATTGGGAAAGGTTTGACTTTGACTGGGAAAATACTCATTAGGGAAACCTGGCTGCATTGCTCTTGGCGGAAAAGGACGTCGTGGGGCCATAAAATATACAGGTTCCTCAGCATATTCCATACTAGCTAGTCCTTTTGGAAGAGTTCTTAAGGTAGAATGCTTACTTGCCTCCTCTAGGGATGAAATATTCATTCTATTATATGGACAATCCTCAGGACCATGCTTTTTATGGCATGTAGGACAATATACTACTAAAGCCTTTTCTGCTTCTTCCTGTTTCCTGCGGGTATACAAAGTGTCTATCTATTTTCCGATATGATTTAATAAATTGGTTTTAAGATCCTCAAGTAGATTACCTATTTCACGTTTTGAAATACCTGATACTCCTCCTGAAGTAGGCAACCTACTGGAGTGACTCCTTAGGGGACGTTGAGACCTGGAGTAATTCCTGCAAATTTCAATAATATCATCAAAACTCAATTTTGAAATATTTCCTTTACCCATTAAATTTAAAGCATCCATAGTCTCATCCCTTATTCCTCTAAGAAATAACATTTTAGTAGTGTCAGGAGTGAGTCCTGGCTGTCTTGATCGTTGAAGACTGAATATGAAACGTTCCAGGTAATCTTCCACGGATTCATCCTCCTTTTGGTTCATGCGAAAGACTTCATCCCACATGTCTTTGGTTTTGCAGTAATCTTGATATTTGTCCATAAACAACCATTTCATCTCATCCCAAGTTCGGATGTTTCACAGGCTCATAAACCATCACAATGTTGCATCCTTGAGTGTAGCTGGAAATAGTTTAAGCTTTTGAGCATCATGCCTGTAATCATAGTTGTTACACAGGACTTCAAATTCAAACAAAAATATATCAGGATCTTCAATAGATAAACCACAGAAAATAGGTAATGCAGAATGAGGAATGTTTTTCATGGGGGTGTCCTCATCCGAGTGTTCAATGGGGAACTCGAAAGCAATAGGTTCATTGTTTACTAATGCCCTTTCATTACTATTATCTTGGTTTTGACCTCTCAAGTGTCCACCCAAGTTTTCCCCATTATTATTAGCATCACCCATGATGTCTATTGCCTAAGGAGTATAAACAACTATAGTTGGCTTGTTATTTACCAAAGATGAACCTGCTCTTAAGTCATAGGACTCGTTGAACTATTTGGCAACCCTTTGATATGCTTCCTCTAAGGACTCTATAGATTGCTCCATTAGAGCCTCTACAAGAGTAGACTCAATGGCACATTTTTCTAGATCGGGTTCACTAGACATGTCTTTCAATGGACCATCAACTTCTTTATTGTCTTTGACTTCCCCTTTCGGTTGTATTTCTTGTTGCGAGTTCTCTTTTTGTATTTGTTTCCCTTTGAAAGATGTTTGAGGACTCAAAAGTTTGGACTTACTTTTTGATTTTTCTGAAGTTGACTCTTGCTTCTTAACAAATCTACCTTTACTATCTCTAGCTCTATTCATGCACCTAGATGAATTACTACAATGCAAACCTAAGGTACTAGCTCAAGCAAGGTCGACAATTGTTCAAGCTTTCACTAAGGCACACTATTCCTATCTTAACTTACTACAGCTTCACGCCTTTAATACCTCTCCCCGACAGCGGCGCCAAAAATGTAGGGTAAAACTGTGGTCTGACTCTTTGGATTAACTTAGGTCTAATTTGATGCAAGCACCCTTAGTTACACCTAAAAGTGTCAATCTGGGATTCGTAAAATGATGAGAGGTATAGCGGCTATTTTCTCAAGGGATGAAGATAGTATGTTAAGTGATTATGAATGCGTTTCTAATTTACACGCTTATTCCAAGAATAAATCTAAGGCTCATTCACTAACAAATTAAATCTCACACTTAAAATATTTAAACTTAAGTCACACACTTTCAATCAAGTCTCTTTACTTAAACACCTACCTTATAAACACCAGCTTAGAACATTCAACTATGTTTTGCTTAGCAATCTAGGAGTGAAAATAAGATGGTTCTTCTTCCTGTCACAGTAGTGACAGGAAGTGGAACAGTATGTAAGAATACCAGAATTATGAGTCACAGCCTGTTGATTTAAATGTGTATTTGTCCGAGTATCAGAATTCTAAATCACAGCTCATTCAATCAGATCAAACATAAGTTCGGATGGATATAACTTGATTTCTGAACTGAGATATTTTCCTTATCCTACAATTTCCGATTAGACTTGTGAATTACAAATCAGACAAAAAGATGTCCTGCTATGTGGATTATTAAATATTCTGCAAACTCACAATTCCTTCAAACAATACTACGTTGAATCTAAACTAAGCTGTTTACAGAATCACACAATTATCATTATAAACAATAAACACAAATCATGCGAACAGAACATAAAATTACTCACTTCACACTTATAACGAAGTCACCTGATAACGCGAGTAAGGGGGCCCTGCCTTCTCGGTCACCAAGTGCTGAAACTATCAACGCTTGTTACTTCAAACCATGCATTCGCAATCAGAGAATAATAATTGGAACAACAATGTTTTACATATATTATCTGGTTATCCTTTTGAACAATCCCATACATATTTATATAACACTGCTTACTAATATTGTCTGTAACTAATTACGGGATTGTAACCATGAAACTTGTTTTATACAAAACAAAATGATAGCCATCAACTAATCTAGGGCCGCAGGCCACCGAATCAAAACAATATAACAACTTCAACAAGTCTATGCCATTTCAAGATTATACCAAAACTATCTGTCAAAAATAGATCACTTTCATGTCGTCTTCTCATTCACATGATCCATACGCCAAGCAATCCTTTCTTCCAAGTACCTGTCCACCTATAGATCTCCTGTTATGGCAATTAAACAATTGAGTCGGTAAATAACCACGGTTTTCACTCATAATTTTGGTTTTGACTTTTCTTTCATATTTATTGAATTCCCTCTTTCCTTCCTTACCAAATGGTGGCAAGAATGACATGGATACCATAGGAATGACAAATAGTGGCAAATTAAGGGTAAAATAAATAACACATCCTAGCCTCATCAGCGAGCATATAAGAAAGCTTCTTGTGGCATCCCCTAGTGTCTCCCATACCGTCGTTGTACACGGCAATGCAAGAATCACTTGATAACAAAGGGCGTCCGCCCGATTAGATATCTAGACATATAAACATAGGGCATCTCTAGCCCGTCCTTTGCCCATACCTCGCAGTCCATATACAGTCTGTATCAATATCATCTAATGCTCTCTGCCAGTGCTCTAGTTTGTCTAGCTTACGTTGGACAACTATCCCTATATACCCATATGCATAGGCCCGTCCAACTGGCCTATCCCTATCTGCAAGTGGTCTCGCCATGAGAATGTGCTCCCAAGTCCACACCTGTAATAATGTCACTCCTATTGACAAACTGTTGTATCCTAGATACACCACATGTTCAAGCTCTCTATAAAGATGGTCTAACATGCAGGACCCCCATGCAAACTTGCGTCCCTATGTAACCATGTCCTCTAGCACTAAACCCCATCCAACAAGTAGTCCCTTCGACCTGCAGTCGGGACACAAGAGTCCACCAATGAACCCTACTAGAATAGAGGGCAGAGGAGCATAATTAAGATCTACAAACTCCTGCCACATGATCTCATATCCGTAAATTTGATCATTCTGGAAGATGTGGCGAAGAGCCTCTGTCCCACCCTCCTCAATCTACTCATACAGCAACAAGGCCCCCATGATCAGAATCCGCAAAATGTGATAACAGTCCTCAGGTGTGATTGTTATCTCACCAGTAGCCAAATGGAAGGTGTTCATATCACTGTGCCACCTCTCCACCAAAGTTGTCAACAAACCCCGGTTAATGATATACCGAGGCATGTCTAATAATGAAGTCAAGCTGCATCTCTCAATCACATCCCTATTGGCCTGTGTCAATCGCAAAATCAATGACCACGGTTGTGGAAATCGCTCTTGTGACTAAAGTACACCAAGTTGTGCCTGCAAAACAACAAATAGAGGAATATGGTTGAAATAAAGTAATTTATTTTAATTAAAATTACCCTCCATCCACTTGCATTCTCCTACATATCTCACTTGCCTTTCTAAACCCCCTTCTAGATTCTTCTAATCACTTCTAATTTAGCCTAACCCATCTCCTAAATATTGTTACGTCCCTAAGCAAAGGGAAGTCACTTCTCAAACCCTCAAAGTCTTTGAAAGCCATTAAAAGCTTTATGTCTTCAACAAGTTAACCTTGAAAATCTTCCAAACCATTAATGGTTAACTCAACCCTTTTGCATGATTAGAGACTTTCTCTCTAACTCAACCTTCATCTAACCCAAGGGTCTCATCAAGCATTCATTGCTTTGACCATGCTTATCCCTTTAACCCTTGCACAAGAGTTTATCCTTTGGGTAAAAGCTTTATCCAATGGATAACCTTAAACTAACCTTAACCCTTACCTCCTAAGGTAACCATGAGGTCTTCTCAAGCATTTAATGCTTCTTACATCTCCTCTCAAGCAGTCCTATGTTGACAATTGTCACCATTTCATTGGTGAGAATTATAAACATGGATTGATAACTTTCAATCCTGGCCCTTGGTAAGATCATCCAATCTTGACCATCCATTGCCCTGTTTTTCTTATAAATAGAGCTCTCATTTTCATATCCAAGTCTTTAGTATCAAACTTATAAACATTTTACTAAGATTCTAATATAATCATTTTAAATCAAGCATTTAGCTTCTCTTTGCATATAAATCATCTAAAGCATTTTTAGAAGTATTTCTATTATCATAGCATTCTCATATTAGGCTATTATATCATGTTAGGATAGATTTTACTAATCTTTCATCTTATCATCATATCCATGCTAGTTTAATTCATACTATATTTAATATCATGCACAACTAGGATTGCATTCATATTAAATTGATCAATATCCATTGTTCTCATAGTTGTCATTCCTAAGTCACTTTGCTTAGTGATCTGAGAGAAAAGGCGTTGACTTGAGGGATCTTGTGAGATAGAGAACAATGGAACGTCCCTTAGGGAGTTGAGCTATTTTAATATAGCTCCATAGCTTGCACCAAGAGTCCCACTGGTGTGTGGACTTGTCCAGAAACCGAAATATCCATTTCATTGCACCACTTTTCCCACACACACATATCATCTAATCAATTAACTAGTCAAAATGGAACGAGTTATGGGTTGTCTATTGGCGTCACATTATTTAGTAGGAGCCTAAAAAAGTGGAGGTACTAAATAAGCCTAGCCCTACTTAACACAATACAAATTACAATCTCCTCTCATGATACAAAAGAGGAGGTGATCTTAAAGGAAATTGAAATAGTCACAATCTAGGGTTTAGATTCATTTTAGAAGATTACAAATACCTTGGAGTGTTTTCCCTTTTAATAGATAGCCCATTTAGAAAATAACATCATTACATGTTTTGTAATAGTATGAGAATTAATTCATCTTTTTTTTTAATGAATAGGCAACCAAATCTATTAAATTTAATAAAGAGTTACACTATTCACACAAAAAAGTAGGGGGAAACGAGATCACCCCTCAGAGTCCAGATGGGCAAAGCTTGAAAAAGCCTAGGAAAGGTCTTTGGAATAAAGCATAAACAATATCCATGAAAATGTTTATAAAAGTAAAAAGGTCAAAATATTAGCTAATGAACACATAAACTCTATATAGAATATTTGTTTCATTTGAGGGTTCCAAAATTTACAACCGATTACAACCAATAACTTTGAGTTTTAGTCTCAAAATTTGAAGCTATGGGCATAGAGCTATAAAATTTGTTTTAGTGTTTGCGAGAATTGAGTGTATAGGACATGAAATGAGGCAAGGAAAGCCTAGACAAGAACCAAACATAAAAAGAAATCACAAATTGGAAAATCATTAGATTTCATGGTTAAGAATGATTAAATCGTAAGCTTGTAACATTATTACTAGGATAAAATCCACTCGGTTGATGACCTTCCAATACCTTTCCATGGAGATTGATGATGGTTGAGAAAACTTGTGGGGAAGCCTTTGAGAAGAGGCTTTCTTCACTAACTTGCCATAACTGTACCATATAGAGTTGGACTTATTCCATAGGGCATGATTGCTTTGCAACCTTTCCAATTCCTCCACTAAATTGCCTTGGGTTGAAATCGTTGCCATAATTGTACCATATAAGATAATGGAAGCTTGGAGAATATAAGGAAATTTTTCTAGTTGCATGAACACGTCACTAAAAAGCGGATCAAATTGCAAATTATAAGAGGACGATTCTTATTTTTGTGATTTATGCTTAAATGGTTTTATGAATTATGTGATTTGTGGTTTCTCTCATTCCCATTTATTTAGTGCTTGACTTGAAGAAAAAATTAAGATAATTCATAGGTTGTGATTTAGAGATAGAAGTGTATTAATGTAACTCATTTGAAAGATTAATTCAAAATGTAAATAAAATAATTATATTACATTAAAGTAATCTTTATCTGGCCCAAATATTTGCTCTTTTTCTTATAAAAACAAGATTAAGATCTCACAAAAATAAAATAATAATAATGCCTTCCAAACAATTAACAAAATATTAAAAATAAAATTTTTTAACTATTTTAAAACAAATTAAAATTAAAATTGAGAAAGTAATCTTAAGGACAACCATTTACTCTTTTTCTTGAAAAAAACTAAACTTTTGAAACAAGCAGGATGCATTTCAACAGACTTGTATGGACAGAAAAACCTGTTCATATATACATAAGCTAACCTAGATATAATGGAGATCCTCAAACTATAGCCTATTATAGCAAAAAGAACACACTACTGACCCATTTACCGTGCCAAAGAAGTGCAGACGTCACACCACGAGCATCAACTCCCTACTTTAACTCAGGGCCCTACTGACTATGATCTTCCCCATTTGGTCAAAGCTACCTCACTACTAAACCTAGCTCACTCCACCACATTCTCCATAACAACCCCAACATCGTCAATCCCTATTCCTTTAGATATGCTCGCAACCATCCCAGCTCGCCTTTCAGAGCCAATTCAAATAGCTGCTTCGGAAGATATATAGTCCTCTCTCCATGACCTTTCTCCTCCTAGGAAAGAGGGACATGTTCCAGTAGAATAAACGAGTGGTGCTTTATCTACTTCTCGACCCTTCTTCCTTGTAACATAATATATATGGTCAGTTTTCAAAAATTCATCCCGTAAAACGAACTTCAGCACATGAGTAATGAGGACGTGGCTTGATTTGAAGATGCATTTCAGCCTTTTATCAGTCACCTTCCCTAGGAAGGCTATCTGGCATTTTTTTGCATATTGGTCTCAGTTGGGTATCCGTGTTTTGCTGTCACTACAATGACTAGCTTCTTCCGACACCTGATTGTACACATGTTTCTTTGTCAAAAATACAAATCCAACATTCATTTCCCATACACCCTCGTCACCTCACATCTGCCTGCTATTAAAAAAGTATGAGGACGATGTCCTTGTGATATGGAATGCAAATTCACCTCCCCTTTGCGATGACTAAGCTGCCAACCCCTACCCCACAGCCAATTTGGTAAGCTCATCGGCCATCTCATTCCCTCACCAAAAACGTGTGTAATTTTGAAATTGTAGAATTTGCTAAAACTTCCAGATCGGTGTTTTTTTTTTCTTTTGTGTTTCCAATTCAATGTCGCTTTTTGATGAATCACATTAATAGGGAGGAGAGAGTTGCCTTCAAGATGCAATTGCTTTGCGTTCAATTCTAAACCACATTTTAGTCCTTTTCAATGTCGTTATTTGTAATCACTCTCAAAATTTCACTTTTCATGCTCAACACTTTGCCATTGTGATCTCTTGCCACACATCTTACCCGTTGTTCCCAGGATTGCCCTTCAATAGACCATTGAAATTTACTTTCACTCACCCCTCCGCAATCCAAGTTCCTCCTAGCCTTGGATTCAAAGGAAGATTAACCTTCTAAATTCAATTAAAGAGGACCACTAGATCAGGAAAATCTTTGGTCATCTCAGCATTCCAACCCATGAACGTATTTTTACTCAAATTCACCTTTCTTACTCAAATTCACCTTTCTTACTGTGTTTATGGATAGTTTTATGATCAAAATTTCATTTTTTTGAATTAGAGCTTCCTTATTCATCCCCTTGTCTTCAAAAATCTTCTTGTTGCATTCCTTTCATATCTCCCATATAACGCTCAACAAAGTTACCACCCATATACTAGCAAACAAAGCCCTCTTCTTTATGAATGGCCAGATGAGGAACCAATCCTTGATATCTTGGAGGATTGGGCATTACCTATTTAGTTTGTTTAAAAAATACTTCCAACAGTATTTAGAATACGTGCATGTCAGAAGGTGATCAACATATTCCTCAACTTCTTTGCATGAGATACACCTCCTCTTTCCTTGTATTCTCATAATTTTTGAAGGACCTTCTTTTGGATATCCATCCATGTAAATACTCTAGCCTTGGGGAGGCATGAATTGTGCCAAATTAGATGGAGTAATTAATTTTTCTTATTGATCACAACTTCCTTAATCGTGTAGCCAATCTTTACCTTGTAATCCTCTATCTCCAACCGACACTATCTAATTTCATCTTCCTCTTTTGTTGGCACTATCACCCTATCTCACAAGAGCTCTCGAAGATCTTCAATCTACCCCTCTGGAACATTAATCTCCTAGAGCAAACACCTACTCCCCTATGTGATACAATATATCTTTGTGATATCACAATAGTTCCTTACCTTTCTTCCCCATATACTCTTATTGTTTATGTTCTAACAACTTCCAAGTTCTATCTACTGGTCAACAATTCATATCCTTCCCACGAGTAATGCCAAAAGGATGCACTTCTCTCATTCTTCACATCCTAAGTTATATGTTTAGTTATGACGTCTCTACACTCCAAAATGAAATTCCAAATAGCTAACCTTTGGGGCAGGTCCCTAAGGGTGAAAATATTGATTGGGTGGTCAAAGTCGAGGTATTTTCATCTAAAGATCCTAGCCCATTTTTGCTCCCCTTTAGAATACATGTGCCATACCAATTTGGCTCCCATGGCCAGATTCATAATTGACAATTGTCTAAAGCATGTCCCTCTCGTGTCTTTTGGGTTTCAAACTTTATCCCATGATAGGGGAGGAGAATTTTGCTGCTCTATTGAACCACTCCATAAAATTCTTCTCATTATTTGAACTAGTATATCTTCCACTGATCTTGGCAATTTAATACTTAGTGTTGAGTATATGAGAATTATTAGTAAGACTACCTTTAGCATTAGAATCCTCCTAGCCGAGGTTAGCCATTTCCCTTTCCAAGTTTCCATCCTTCTTTTACAACTATTTATTAGATAATCCCAATAGTGTTTCTTATTTATCTCAACAAACAAGGGTGTTTCCAAAATTCTTTTCAAGAAATTGACAATTCGTAAGCCCATAGTGTTGGCTATTTTTCTCTATAGACCTGGTTGGGTGTTGAGAAAGAATACCTCTTTTTTTCTCCAATTCATGCTCTATCTTGATGCACAGAAGGAAGAATCTAATAGAGATATTATCATTGTAGCCTCTTGCCTGCATTCCTTTCTAAACAACATAGTGCCATCTAGGAACCGCTAGTGTGTCACTATTTCCACCTTTGGAGCCACCTCCGTATCAATCCGCTATCCAACCCCTCTTTCCACACTAATGCTTCTCCCAAGGCTTCTACCATTATAATAAAAAGGAAAGGGAGATCAGATCTCCCTGCCTTAGTCCTCAACTGGAAGAAAATCAATCTTGAAGGACCTATTGACAAGCACCAGAAACATAGGGCCTAAGAGGCAAGTATTGGTCCACTGAACCCATCTTTTATCAGCTTCAAACCTACTTAGCACTTTTAGCATTAATTTTTGGTCTACTTGGTCATAAGTTTTCAAGATATCCAACTTAATGATCATGCTTTCTGCTCTAGACTTTCTAGCCAAGTGAATCTCTTCATGTGCTACTATGATACCTTCCACTATGGATCTCTAATGCAAAAATCCACTTTGTTCTTATGAGATAATGTCTTCCAAAGCAACTTTCAATTTATTAGCCATCAATTTTGTGATAATCTTGTAAGTTGTTACATGGTGCTATAGGTTTGTAGTCACTCATAGTCTCAGATTCTTTTTTCTTCGAGATCAAAGCTAGGAATGTATGGTTTAATACTCCTAACCTAGTTGTCTTTTTCAAAGACTCTTCCACCACTCTAAAGAGGCCCATACCTATTATATTCCAAAAAAAATGGAAGAAGCTCGTTGGAAACCCTTCTAGACTAAGAGCCTTATCTGGGTTGAGTTGAAAAGTGACTTTCTCAAGTAACCTCTATGAATAATCTCTCATTTTGTTTTGGCATGATTATAACTAGAATTATGCTCAACACCTTCTCCTTCTCTTCTTAATCCGTTAGGGATACTTTATTTAAAAGATTCTCAAAGAAACTCATTGCCTCCTTGTTGATTTCTTTACTAGATTGCTATATTGCCATGAACCTTTGTTAATTATGTGAGTTTGTTGCTACTCCTATTGGTTATTAATGTTTTATGGAAGTACTTGGTGTTCTTGTCCCCCAACTTAAGCCACACCTCTCGATTTTTGCATGCAAAAGATTTCTTCCCTAGCCAATATTTTTGCATATTCTTGTTTTAGCCTCCTTTCTAATCCAAAATTATTAGCACTCATTCCCTTAATGACTATTTCGTTCAATTCTATCAATTCCTTTTCAACTCTCTCATTCTTCACAAAGATGTTTCTGAACTGGACTTGTTCCATTCTTTCAATTTGTTTTTCGCATGTTTTAATTTTTTGGCAAACAAAAATAACCAACAGTCATTACCCACCCTCACATCACTCCACCATCTAGCAACCAACTCATGTAAACCTTCTTCTCTCAACCACATGTTTTGAAACTTGAATGAGCACTTCACTAGGGCATGCTAGGGATTAATTAGAGTTGAATCAGGTAATATTCTGACCCTACTAACAAAAGGATGCAAGGCTCATGAAAAATCACTAAATTCTCTTAAACGCTTGCAATAATAAATCTATCCAACCTCTCTGCAATGTTGGTGAAGCCTTTTCTCCTAATGTTCCAAGTGAAGATGCTCCACAAAAACTCCTTCCCACTGTTGCCAATTCTTCAACCTCTTCCTACTTTCTTATATACTTCATTGAGTCTCTTAACAACACTACATCCACTTTAGCTTGGTTAATTTGGTGCTCTATCATGCACCATTTGTAACATTCCACGTTAAGGCCTCCATTGCTCTTTGAGAAGGGTAATCCCCTTCCTATACCTTAGTTTCATTTGACCTTTGGCATTTCCTACCATTTGCAACTTTTTCTTGTTAATTTTATGACCCCTCTTACCATTTTGCCATGTTCTTGACTTTTTATTTTGGTTTGTGGCTACTCTAATGTTCTTTCCTCCATCATCTCTCCTTCCCTTCATAATCACTCTTCTTTTCTAACTCGATATATTGACCAAGATCATCCTCCATAGAATTTTCCAATTTTTCACTCATAAGCTTAAATCCTTTGTCCAACAGTCTAGCCAACTTAGAATCATTTTTTTCTCTATCCTTCTATCTAGTTTTGGTCTCTCTCCACTTCTTATAACTCACATATGTCAATCTTGCTACCTTTTCCATCTCCACTCTCCCTTCACACAGAATCTAGAGTGCTTTTTCTACTTCATTGGAATCAACCATTATTGTTGTTTTTTTAGGAAACCATCATGTCTTTGATAGTTCTGATACTTAATATAAGTACAGATCCAATAGCCAACAAGATGAGAGGGGGGGGGGGTGAATCATACAAACTTAATCATCCATAAAAACATCAGATTCAACCTCGGTAACATATATCAGTCATATAATCAAAAACTGTCAAACATGCAAACTCAAAAGCATATGAACAATATAAACCTCATAACACCATATTTAACGTGGAAACCCAAATAGGGAAAAACCATTGTGGGATTTCGCACCCACTAAGAAATATACTCTTCTAGAGTATGCTCGGTTAAAAGCAAATCCTATTAAAGATTACAAAACACATTGCTAGATGTGACCCGGTTAAGGGATTTCCCTCAGATCTGTTAGGATCTTCACTTTGTTAGAAGTGACCTTGTCAAAGGATTTCAAACACTCAATCAGAATGTCACCTTGTTAGAGGATTTACATATAAGACTGTTAAGTCCACTCGGTTAAGAGATTTCCTGTCACTTTCACAAAATAACAGTAATACAATCTAACTGCAAATTCACATCTAAAATGCTAAAGCAAATTCCTATTTGTTCAATACAATCTAGACATAGAACTAATCTTTTCTATCTGTTGGGCATCAATACTCTGTTATTCTAACAGGTCTTCAAGCTTCTATGCTCGGTAATCACTATGTAGCATCCCTGTGCATACACTTGCCCGCATACATTGTTTATCAACAGTTCCTTATTTATAAACAATCTTCTAACCGCTTAATCTCCTTGATCACATTTCCCATGATCAATCATAGCCATCAGATCTTCAATCTTGTCCAGGTTCATTGTATCTTTCGATCTGAAAACGTTTTACCCCGCCTCGGAACTTGCACATTCACCTTGGAACTTGTGTTAGGGTAATGCGGTTTAATCTGAGCTGTAGATCTTCTTGCCGACTTTCCATTGCCTTAGATTTGTTAACAAACTTCTTCTACGGCTTGCCAATCATTGATCCACTCTAGCTCATCAGCATCTTTCATTAAATATCACATGTAAACATTTAATGCATTCTGTTATAGCTCGGTTACAACTTGGTGAATACTAAACTTTACTCGGTAGACATTCTGTCTTCATTAACCAACTGTGATAACCTTAGGGTTTACCGACTAGGTTCTTTGCTTGATAACATAGTATAGTATTAACCTTTACATTTTACAATATATGTATGATGTTAAAACAATCTAAAACATCAAGATCTCATCATTGTCTAACTCGGTAGAGTTGCCCATTGAATAACTTATCCCCTTATTCATCATATTCTTTCTTGTGTCTTTGCCGACTTCTTTATAATCTTCATATCATATTTCTTAAGATATGGCAACATCATACTGAATTAGAAAATCAATTTCTTGACATCAATGACAAAATAATAATATCAAGACAATAAAACATCTTTAATCAGTTATGTCCATAATCATCAACAACCTTCTCAATATCCTTGCAATATTGCCAACAATCTCCCCCTTTGGCATTGATGGCAAAACCAATTGATTTGACCTTTAAAAATTCGGATTGTTGTGATTCTGAAATGTTGAAATGCTCTCCCCCATACATCAAACTTCTCTTCTGTTTTCAGTCTTTATTTCAATCTGTAGTCTTCTCTCAGTTTTCTCCCCCTGGGTAGGTCTTCTCCTTCTTGGTCTTCTCCTTGGTCTTCTCCCCCTTTGACAACAATGCCAAAAAGAATAGAACTAAAACATAATTTCTTTCTAGAAGAAGTTATTTCCTACTGTTGTGTATCAACTAAGTCTCGATCAGAGCATTTGTTTACAATTCCTGTTCCCTGTATCATTTTCTGTATTATCCCAGTATTAATTCCAGTACACTTTAAGAAAAACTTTCTAAAGCGTATCACTCCAGCATCAGTTCCCTAAAAGATATTCAATAAATTCATCGAAGTGATGCTTTCACCGAACTCGGTCAGTGAGTAAAAGATAGGGGTAGGACCCCTAATTTACTTCTGAGATATTCAAAAGTGTCCTTAGGTAGTGGCTTGGTGAAGATATTAGCTATCTGCTCCTTTGTGTTAACATATTCCAACACCACTTTCTTCTCTTGAGCTTCTTCTCTAAGATAATGATATTTGATACATATGTGCTTTGTCTTAGAGTGCATAACAGGGTTCTTTGAAATATTAATGGTACTAGTATTGTCACAGAATATAGTTACTGGCTCGGTAACTTTCTCATTTATACATTCCAACAGTTGTTTGATCCATGCAATGTTGGTACAATTCAGTGCTACAGCAACATATTCAACTTTGGCTGTTGACTGAGAAACACATCCTTGTTTCTTGCTAAGCCAACTCACTAGTCTTTCTCCTAAGAAGAAAGCTCCTCCACTTGTGCTTTTTCTGTCATCAATGTTGCCTGCCCAATCAGCATCAATATAAACTTTTAAATCAAAATCATTTCCTTTCTGATATACTAAGCCATAATCTTTAGTGCCTTTCAAGTATCTGAAAATTCTTTTGATTGCTGTCATGTGTATTTCCTTAGGATCTGCAGAGAATCTTGCAACAATACCTATTGCATGTGCTATATCTGGCCTGTTGTGAACAACATATTGTAGTTTTCCAATCATGGATCGGTAGAGTGTCTCATCAACAGATGCAGATTCATCATTCTTTGATAGTTTGCAGTTTGTAGTCATAGGAGTACTTACTGGCTTTGAATCCTCCATTCCAAATTTCTTCAAGATTTCCTTGATGTATTTGGATTGAGTAATGAAAATCTCATTTTTCATTTGCAGTATCTGTAAGCCTATAAAATACTTTATCTCACTGATTAATGACATCTCAAATTCTTTGCTCATTTCATTTCCAAAGTTCTTGCATAAAGAGTCATTTCCACAAAATATAATATCATCAACAAATATGGCTGAGATTAGAATTCTATTTTCATCATTCTTCATGTACATGTTGTTGTTCTCAATTGTCCTTATAAAACCAATCTTAATCAAATAAGAGTGCAATCTTTCATACCATGCTCTAGGTGCTTGTTTCAGACCATATAAAGCTTTGTTCAATTTACATACCTGATCTTTATTATTGTCTTCAACAAATCCTTCAGGTTGTTCAATGAAAACTTCTTCTAATATTCCATTCAGAAATGCAGATTTGACATCCATTTGATATACCTTGAAGTTTTTGAAAGCAGCATATGCCAACAATGTTCTAACTCCCTCAAGTCTAGCCACAGGTGCAAAAGTCTCACCATAATCTATTCCTTCTTCTTGAGCATAACCTTTGCAAACTAGCCTTGCTTTGTTCCGAATGACCTCACCTTTTTCATTTAGCTTGTTTCTAAAAATCCACTTTGTACCGATTATATTTTTGTCCTTTGGTCTTGGGACCAGTGTCCATGTGTCATTCTTCTTGATTTGATCAATCTCTTCTGTCATAGCATTTACCCAATCTTCACTGTTAAATGCCTCTTTTACTATTCTCGGTTCAAATTTAGATATCATACATGTGTTCTGTCTCAGTTTGTTCCTTGTCATCACTGGATCATCCTTATCTCCTATAATCTGACTTGATGCATGATGTCTTCTGACATATTTGGCTAATACAGGCTCAGTAGGCTCTGTATGTTCCTCTTCATCACTCGGTAACTGGATATCTTCCTCATTTCCTTCAACAGTTATCTTGGTAGGACTTCTAGGTTGCACACAGACAAATTCATCATAGTCTTCCGGTTCTTTGGAATTCCTTTCATCAGTTCTTTCTGCAAATTCATCAATTTTCACATTTGCACTTTCTACTATTTTGTTAGATGATTTGATCAGACATTTAAATGCTTTGCTTCTAGAAGAATATCCTAGAAACGTTCCTTCTTCACTTTTCTGATCAAACTTGCCATTTCTATCATCTTTATGAACATAGCATTTACTTCCAAAGATCTTAAAGTAACTTACATTAGGTTTCTTGCCATACCAGATTTCATAAGGTGTCTTCAAAGTACCTTTCTTAAATTGAACTTGGTTCAAGGTGTAAACAGCTGTGCTTATTGCTTCTCTCCAAAATGTTTGTGGAACCTTCTTTTCAATCATCAATGTTCTAGCACAATCCACAATAGATTTGTTTCTTCTTTCAGCTATTCCATTCTGCTGTGGAGTTCTCGATGCAGAGACTTGTCTTTTAATACCATGATCATTACAAAATAGGTTGAACTCATCAGATGTGAACTC
Source organism: Cryptomeria japonica (assembly GCF_030272615.1). NCBI lineage: Eukaryota > Viridiplantae > Streptophyta > Pinopsida > Cupressales > Cupressaceae > Cryptomeria > Cryptomeria japonica. The sequence goes on from NC_081407.1 coordinate 38,799,078, forward strand.
TCCTCCTCTATCTGATCTAAGACATTTCAGTTGTCTTCCTGTTTCATTTTCAACTCTAGCCTTGTACCACTTAAACATTTGAAAAGCTTCTGATTTTTCTTTTAAAAACATTACTGACATTATCCTTGAATAGTCATCCACAAATAATATGAAATACTTATCACCATAATAACTTTGAACTTTCATAGGACCACAAAGATCAGTGTGCACAAGATCTAAAATTCCTTTAGAAGTGTAGGACTTACTTGTAAAGCTGGATCTTGTCATCTTACCCATCTGGCATCCTCGGCACATAGCATTCTCAGGTTTTTCAAGACTCGGTAGACCTCTTACTCTATGCTTCTTACTTATTTTGATCAGATTATCAAAATTAACATGACAAAACCTTTTATGCCATAACCAGGTATTATCAATCTTTGCATGCAAACACTTATTGTGAGTAGAGTCAAGGTGAAATTTATTACCTTTTGTTTGTATCCCGGTAGTAGCTAACTTTCCATTCTTGTCATGAACTTTGACAATTCATTTCTGAAATTCTATTCGATAACCTGTGTTGTTTAGCTGTGCTACACTCAACAAATTATATTTCAAACCTTCAACCCAATAAACATCATTGCATCTTGCTTTATCAAGAAGTGTTATGGATCCTTTACCTCTTACCGGACATGGTGCATCATTACCAAATCTAACATAGCCTCCATCATAATCTTCTAACATAACAAACTTGTGTTTATCTCCTGTCATATGATGTGAGCATCCACTATCTATAATCCAAGAATCATTAGTGTTTATGTGAGATATTAGGGCTTTTTCTTCATACCTTTCTTCATCTAATCCATCCTTGATATCCACATAAACAACTTCCTCTGTATCAGTCTCATCTAATTTATCATCTTCAGATTCCTCATCAGCAATCAGCATGTCTTTCTATCTCTTCTTCTGAAGTCTCGATGTCCTCTGTAATGATTATCTTTTTGTCTATCATCTCGGTAATCTCTCTTTTCAGTGAAATCTTTCTCAGGACAGTTAAAAGCTATATGTCCAATCTTATCACAATTGAAACATTTCAAAGGTAGTTTTCCTTTATACTTACCTTTGCCTCTCGGTAACCTTTTGGCCAATAGTGCTTCAAACTCTTCTTGCTTTCTGATTTCTTCATACAGTTTATGTACCTCCTCCATGTTCTTCTGAAATCTTTCACTTGCTCCACTGTGATCTCCTTCAGAGTACTTATACTTTCTCTAATTGTAATCATTAGATTCATTCAAATGAAAAGAACTAAATGCAGATTCAACTTTATTTACCGATGACCCACTGTTATCAAAATTACTTAACTCAAATGCATGTAGCTTACCAATAGTAGCATCCAAGGAAACTGGCATATTAGGTATAGACCTCAATTTATTGATTGCAGAGACTCAGATTGCATAGGTAGGTAGAAGGGTTCTTAACAACTTACTCGTCACATCATTTTCTTCAATAGTTCCTCCTGCTCCTTTGATTTGATTTACAATCTCCTTTAGTCTTGTACTGTACTAGGTTATGTTCTCACCTTCATTCATCCTCATAGATTCAAGTTGTCCTCTTAGACTATCAACTTTTGCTCTTTGAACATGTTCATCTCCTCCATATACAGATATGAGCTTAGTCCACATTGCCTTTGCATCATTGCAGCCTTCTAGATCATTAAACTCGGAATCGGTCAATGCAGATGTTATTTCAATCATTGCTTGAATATGTTCTTGCTTCGCCTTTATCTCTTCCATAGTCAATGGATAGGTGCTCGGTGCAACAAAATCATTCTCCAGATAGTATAAAGCATATTCTCCAACTCCTGATAGATGTAGCTTCATCCTTTTCTACCATGTAGAGAAAATTGACTTATTCAGCTTAGGTGCATCCCTCTTATACATCTTTGGATCTTTAACTCAAGTGCCTTTAAACTTTCCTTTCGGAGTCCAAAGCTCTGATACCAATTGATAGTTCTGATACTTAATATAAGTACAGATCCAATAGCCAACAAGATGAGAGGGGGGGGGTGAATCATACAAACTTAATCATCCATAAAAACATCAGATTCAACCTCGGTAACATATATCAGTCATATAATCAAAAACTGTCAAACATGCAAACTCAAAAGCATATGAACAATATAAACCTCATAACACCAGATTTAACGTGGAAACCCAAATAGGGAAAAACCACTATGGGATTTCAGACCCACTAAGAAATATACTCTTCTAGAGTATGCTCGGTTAAAAGCAAATCCTATTAAAGATTACAAAACACATTGCTAGATGTGACCCGGTTAAGGGATTTCCCTCAGATCTGTTAGGATCTTCACTTTGTTAGAAGTGACCTTGTCAAAGGATTTCAAACACTCAATCAGAATGTCACCTTGTTAGAGGATTTACATATAAGACTGTTAAGTCCACTCGGTTAAGAGATTTCCTGTCACTTTCACAAAATAACAGTAATACAATCTATCTGCAACTTCACATCTAAAATGCTAAAGCAGATTCCTATTTGTTCAATACAATCTAGACATAGAACTAATCTTGTCTATCTACTGGGCATGAATACTTTGTTATTCTAACAAGTCTTCAAGCTTCTATGCTCGGTAATCACTATGTAGCATCCCTGTGCATACACTTGCCCACATACATTGTTTATCAACAGTTCCTTATTTATAAACAATCTTCTAACCGCTTAATCGCCTTGATCACATTTCCCATGATCAATCATAGCCATCAAATCTTCAATCTTGTCCAGGTTCATTGTATCTTTTGATCTGAAAACGTTTTACCCCGCCTCAGAACTTGCACATTCACCTTGGAACTTGTGTTAGGGTAATGCGGTTTAATCTGAGTTGTAGATCTTCGTGCCGACTTTCCATTGCCTTAGATTCGTTAACAAACTTCTTCTACAGCTTGCCAATCATTGATCTGCTCCAGCTCATTAGCATCTTTCATTAAATATCACATGTAAACATTTAATGCATTCTATTATAGCTCGGTTACAACTCGGTGAATACTAAACTTTACTCGGTAGACATTTTGTCTTCATTAACCGACTGCGACAACCTTAGGGTTTACCGACTAGGTTCCTTAGGGTTTACTGACTAGGTTCTTTGCTTGATAACATAGTATAGTATTAACATTTACATTTTACAACATATGTATGATGTTAAAACAATCTAAAACATCAAGATCTCATCATTGTCTGACTCGGTAGAGTTGTCCATTGAATAACTTATCCCCTTATTCATCATATTCTTTCCTGTGTCTTTACCAACTTCTTTATAATCTTCATATCATATTTCTTAAGATATGGCAACATCATACTGAATTAGAAAATCGATTTCTTGACATCAATGACAAAATAATAATATTAAGACAGTAAAACATCTTTAATCAGTTATGTCCATAATCATCAACAACCTTCTCAATATCCTTGTAATATTGCCAACAGTCTTTTGGATGTCTCAATCACCCTTTCTACTTTCCTCTTGACCCTTCCTTCACTTTCTACTTGGTGATCATTATCCACAATGATAAAATTGATCCAAGGTACAACATCCATAAAATAATATGATAGAAGATTTAAGGAGGTCTATAGAAAACTAGAGGAACCCCTAACAAAAAATAAAATATAGAATGGTTCATTTTTGGATTAAACTGAGACATAAGAGTTGGATTGGATGCAAGAGATTTTTATAAGTATGCAGATTTGATTCAAATGGCCTACCAAGTAGAAGCCCAAACTTGGAGAACACTAGAAAAAAATAGAAATACATAATTATTAGAGAACTTACAAGAGTAACTGAATAAATTAACTATACAACAAGAAAAAAGTGTTGGCATTTCAATAGAAGGAGATTGTTGATATTCATTAAGGATATTGAGAAGGTTGTTGAAGATTATTGATATAACTGAAGAAGGATGATAACTATCTTTATAACATTATTTTGTCATTGATGTCAAGAAATTGATTTTCTGATTCAGTATGATGTTGCCATATCTTGAGAAGATTGATTTGAAGAAAATTAAGATGTCGGTAAAAGACACAGAAAGAATGTGATGAAGAAGGGGAGAAATAAGTTATTCAATGGGCAACTATTACCGAGTTAGACAATGATGAGATCATGATGTTTAGATTGTTTTGATATCCTACATATGTTGTTGATTGTAAGGTTAATACTATACTTTGTCACCGAGCAAAGAACCTAGTCGGTAAACCCTAAGGTTATCGATATCGGTTAATGAAGGCGGAATGTCTACCGAGTAAAGATTAGTATTTACCGAGTTGCAACCAAGTTATGACAAATCGCATTGGATGGATAAAAGCATTCTTTAATGAAGGATGTTGATGAGCAAGAGATGAATAAATGATTGGTATGCCATGCATGAAGTTTGTTAAGGATCTACGGCAATGGAAAATCAAGAAGAAGATCTATAGCACAGATTGAACCGCAATAACCTAGCACAAGTTCCTAGGAAGAAATGCAAGTTCCAAGGCAAGGTAAAACATTTTTCAGATCGAAGGATACATTGAACCTAGTCAAGATTAATGATCTGATGGCTAAGATTGATCATGGGAAATGTGATCAAGGAGATTAAGCGGTTAGCAAATTGTTTATAAATAAGAAATTATTGATGAACAAAGTATGCAGGCAAGTGTAAGCATGTGGATGCTACATAGTGATTACCGAGCATAGAAGCTTGAAGACATGTTTGAATAACAGAGTAAGGAGCCCATCAGAGGGACAAGATAAGTCCTATGACAAGATTGTTTTGAGCAAAATAGAATCTGCTTTAGCATTTTAGATGTGAAGTTGCAGATATATTTTATTATTGTTGTTTATTTTGTAAGTGACAGAAAATCTCTTAACCAAGTGGACTTAGCAGTCTTATTTGTAAACCCTCTAGCAAGCTAACATTCTAAATGAGAGTTTGAAATCCTTTGACAAGGTCACTTCTAACAAAGTGAAGATCTTAACAGATTTGAGGGAAATCCCTTAACTGGGTCACATCTAGCAATGTGTTTGTAATCTTTAACAGGATTTGCTTTTAACCGAGCATACTCTAGAAGAGTATATTTTTTAGTGGGTCCGAAATCCCACAGTGGTTTTTCCCTATTTGGGTTTCCACGTTAAATCTGGTGTTATATGTGTTTATGAGTTATCATGTTTAGCAGTTTTTGGTTATATTGCTAAAGTTCAAGATACCGAGGTTGAATCTGTTGATTTTATGGAAGATGAAGTTTGTATGATTCACCCCCCCCCCTCTCATCTTGTTAGCTATTGGCATCAGTACTTTACAATTGGTATTAGAGCATTGGACTTCAGAAGAAAAGTTTAAAGGTACTTGAGGCAAAGATCTGAAGATGTATAAAAGGGATGCACCAAAGCTGAACAAGTCAAGTTTCTCCACATGGTAGAAAAGGATGAAGCTGCATTTATCAGGAATTGGAGAATATGCAACATATTATTTGGAGAATGACTACATACCACCAAGCACCAACCCAGTGACCTTGGAAGAGATAAAGGCAAAGCAAGAACATATTCAAGCTATGATTGAAATAACATCAGCATTAACCGACTCAGAGCTTAATGATCTAGAAGGCTGTAATGATGCAAAAGCAATGTGGACTAAGCTCATATCTGTGTATGGCGGTGATGAACATGTTCAGAGAGCAAAAGTAGATAGTCTAAGAGGTCAACTTGAATCCATGAGAATGAATAAAGGTGAGAACATAACCCAATACAGTACAAGGTTAAAGGAAATTGTCAATCAAATCAAAGGAGCAGGAGGAATTATTGAAGAAAAGGATGTAACAAGTAAGTTGCTCAGAACACTTCTACCTGCTTATGCCATTTGAGTCTCTGCAATCAATGAATTGAGGTTTGTAACTAACATGCCAGTTTCTTTGGATGCTACTATTGGTAAGCTACATGCATTTGAGTTGAGTAATTTTGATAACAGTGGGTCTTTGGTAAATAAAGTAGAATCTGCATTCAGTTCTTTTCATATTGGTGAATCTGATGATTACAATGATAGAATGAGTAAGTACTCTGAAGGGAATCGCAATGGAGCAAGTGAGAGATTTCATAAGAACATGGAAGAGGTACACAAACTATATGAGGAAATCAAAAAGCAAGAAGAGTTTGAAGCATTATTGGCTAGAAGGTTACCGAGAGGAAAAGGTAAGTATAAAGGAAAGCTACCTTTAAAATGTTTCAATTGTGATAAAATAGGATATATGGCTTCTAACTACCCTGACAAAGAATCTAGTGAAAAGAGAGAATACCGAGATAAGAGGCAGAAAGATAACCAATACAAAGGACACTGAGACTTCAGAAGGAGAGATAGAAAGACATGCCTAGTAGCTAATGAGGAATCCAACGATGATAAATCTGATGAAACTGATACAAAGGAAGTTGTTTATGTGGCTATTAAAGATGGATCTAATGAAGAAAGGTATGAAGAAAAAGCCCTAATATCTCACATAAATAATAATGATTCTTGGATCATAGACAGTGGATGCTCACATCACATGACAGGTGATAAACACAAGTTTGTTAAATTAGAAGACTATGATGGAGGTTATGTAAGATTTGGTAATGATGCACCATGTTCGGTGAAAGGTAAAGGCTCTATCACACTTCTTGACAATGCTAAATGTGATGATTTATACTGGGTTGAAGGTTTGAAATACAATTTGTTGAGTGTAGCACAGCTAAACAATACAGGATATCGAATAGAATTTCAGAAAGGATGTGTCAAAGTTCATGACAAGCATAGAAAGTTAGCTGCTATCAGGACACAAACAAAAGGTAATACATTTCATCTTGACTCAACTTGGAACAAGTGTCTTTATGCAAAGATAGATGATACCTGGTTATGGCATAAAAGGTTTTGTCATGTAAATTTTGATAATCTGATCAAAATAAGTAAGAAGCACCGAGTAAGAGGTCTACCGAGTCTGGAAAAACCTAAGAATGCTATGTGCCGAGGATGCCAGATGGGTAAGATGACAAGATCAAGCATTACAAATAAGTCCTACACTTCAAAAGGAATTTTAGATCTTGTGCATACTGATCTTTGTGGTCCTATGAAAGTTCAAAGTTATTATGGTGATAAATATTTCATATTATTTGTGGATGATTACTCAAGGATGATGTCAATTATGTTTTTAAAAGAAAAATCAGAAGCTTTTCAAATGTTTAAATGGTACAAGGCAAGAGTTGAAAAAGAAACAGGAAGACAGCTGAAATGTCTTAGATCTGATAGAGGAGGAGAGTTCACTTCTGATGAATTTAACTTATTCGGCAATGATCATGGTATAAAAAGGCAAGTATCTGCACCAAGAACACCTCAGCAAAATGGGATAGCTGAGAGAAGAAACAGATCAATTGTAGATTGTGCCAGAACCCTGATGATAGAAAAGAGGGTACCTCAAACATTTTGGAGAGAAGCAATCAACACTGCAGTTTACACCCTGAACCAAGTACAACTGAAGAAAGGAACTATGAAGACACCATATGAAATCTGGTATGACAAGAAACCTAATGTAAGTTATTTTAAAATCTTTGGAAGTAGATGTTATGTTCACAAAGATGACAGAAATAGAAAGTTTGACCTGAAAAGTGAAGAAGGAACATTTCTTGGTTATTCTTCTAGAAGTAAGGTATTTAAATGTCTGATCAAATCATCTAACAAAATAGTAGAAAGTGCAAATGTGAAAATTGATGAATTTGCAGAAAGAAATGATGAAGGAAATTCCAAAGAACCAGAAAATTATGAAGAATTTGTTTATGTTCAACCAAGAAACCCTGCCAAGAAAGTTGCTGAAGAAAATGAAGATAATGTCCAGTTACCGAGTGATGAAGAAGATCATACAGAGCCTACCGAGCCTATATTAGCCAAATATGTCAGAAGACATCATGCATCAAGTCAGATTATAGGAGATAAGGATGATCCAGTGATGACAAGGAACAAACTAAGACAGAACACATGTATGATATCTAAATTTGAACCGAGAATAGTAAAAGAGGCATTTAACAGTGAAGATTGGGTAAATGCTATGACAGAAGAGATTGATCAAATCAAGAAGAATGACACATGGACACTGGTCCCAAGACCGAAGGACAAAAATATAATCGGTACAAAGTGGATTTTTAGAAACAAGCTAAATGAAAAAGGTGAGGTCATTTGGAACAAAGCAAGGCTAGTTTGCAAAGGTTATGCTCAAGAAGAAGGAATAGATTATGGTGATACTTTTGCACCTGTGGCTAGACTTGAGGGAGTTAGAACATTGTTGGCATATGCTGCTTTCAAAAACTTCAAGGTATATCAAATGGATGTCAAATCTGCATTTCTGAATGGAATATTAGAAGAAGAAGTTTTCATTGAACAACCTGAAGGATTTGTTGAAGACAATAATAAAGATCAGGTATGTAAATTGAACAAAGCTTTATATGGTCTGAAACAAGCACCTAGAGCATGGTATGAAAGATTGCACTCTTATTTGATTAAGATTGGTTTTATAAGGACAAGTGAGAACAACAACATGTACATGAAGAATGATGAAAATGGAATTCTAATCTCAGCCATATTTGTTGATGATATTATATTTTGTGGAAATGACTCTTTATGCAAGAACTTTGGAAATGAAATGAGCAAAGAATTTGAGATGTCATTAATCAGTGAGATAAAGTATTTTATAGGCTTACAGATACTGCAAATGAAAAATGAGATTTTCATTACACAATCCAAATACATAAAGGAAATCTTGAAGAAATTTGGAATGGAGGATTCAAAGCCAGTAAGTACTCCTATGACTACAAACTGCAAACTATCAAAGAATGATGAATCTGCATCTGTTGATGAGACACTCTACCGATCCATGATTGGAAAACTACAATATGTTGTTCACAACAGGCCAGATATAGCACATGCAGTAGGTATTGTTGCAAGATTCTGCATTTTTGAATGGTATACTAGAAGAAGAAGTTTATATTGAACAGCCTGAAGGATTTGTTGAAGACAGGAGTAAAGATCGGGTATGTAAATTGAACAAAGCTTTATATGGTCTGAGACAAGCACCTAGAGCATGGTATGAAAGACTGCAATCTTATTTGATCAAGATTGGATTTATAAGGACAAGTGAAAACAACAATATGTACATGAAGAATGATGAAGACAATGGAATACTGATCTCAGCCATATTTGTTGATGATATTATTTTTTGTGGTAATGACTTTTTATGCAAGAACGTTGGAAATGAAATGTGCAAAGAATTTGAGATGTCACTAATCAGTGAGATAAAGTATTTTATAGGTTTACAGATACTGCAAATGAAAGATGAGATTTTCATTACTCAATCCAAGTACATAAAGGAAATCTTGAAGAAATTTGGAATGGAGGATTCCAAACTTGTAAGTACTCCTATGACTACTAACTGTAAACTATCAAAGAATGATGAATTTGCATCTGTTGATGAGACACTTTACCGATCTATGATTGGAAAGTTACAATATGTTGTGCATAGTAGACCGGATATAGCACATGCAGTAGGTATTGTTGCAAGATTTTCTGCATATCCCAAGGAAACCCATATGACAGCAATCAAGAGAATTTTCAGATACCTGAGAGGCACTGAAGATTAAGGCTTAGTATATGAAAAGATAAATGATTTTGATTTAAAAGTTTATACTTGTGTTGATTGGGCAGGCAACATTGATGACAGGAACAACACAAGTGGTGGAGCTTTCTTTTTAGGAGAAAGACTAGTAAGTTGGCTTAGCAAGAAACAAGGATGTATTTCACAGTCAACAACAGAAGCTGAATATGTTGTTGCAACATTGAATTGCACTAATATAGCATGGATAAAACAACTGTTGGAAGGTATAAATGAGAAGGTTACCGAGCTAGTAACTATATTCTGTGATAATATGAGTGCCATTAACATTTCAAAGAATCCAGTAATGCACTCTAAGACAAAGCATATCTCTATAAAGTATCATTATCTCAGAGAAGAAGTTCAAGAGAAGAAAGTTAAGCTGGAATATATCAGTTCAAAGGAGCAAATAGCAGACATCTTCACAAAGCCACTGCCAAGGGACACTTTTGAGTATCTCAGAAGCAAGTTAGGGGTCCTACCCCTATCTTCTACTCACTGACAGAGTTCGGTGAAAGCACCAATTCGATGAATCTACATAATATTATGTGTGGATTGATGCCAATTTACGCACTTTAGAAGGTTTTCTAAAAGTGTGCAGGAAAGTGATCAGGGAATAGAATCCAGGAAATAGTATTGAAGGAAAGGTTGCTCTAACCGAGACTGAGATGATACATATGTAACACAGCAAGGCAAATTACTTCATAGGGGAAGAAATCATGAATTAGTTTTTTTTCTTTTTTTTGGCATTGTTGTCAAAGGGGGAGAAGACTAAATGGTAAAGCCCTAAATGGAGAAAATAACAGAAGACTAATGATAGGGGGAGACGATTACTGAAAAAGGGGAGAAGACTTTAAGAAAATATTTTAACAGCTCAAGGATAACAGGAGAAGTCTAACAACAATTTGAATCCGAATTAGTTGGAATAAATCAAGTTGGTATTGCCATTTAATTGTTGGTTTTGCCATCAATGCCAAAGGGGGAGATTGTTGGCATTTCAATAGAAGGAGATTGTTGATATTCATTAAGGATATTGAGAAGGTTGTTGAAGATTATTGATATAACTGAAGAAGGATGATAACTATCTTTATAACATTATTTTGTCATTGATGTCAAGAAATTGATTTTCTGATTCAGTATGATGTTGCCATATCTTGAGAAGATTGATTTGAAGAGAAGTAAGATGTCGGTAAAAGACACAGAAAGAATATGATGAAGAAGGGGAGAAATAAGTTATTCAATGGGCAACTATTATCGAGTTAGACAATGATGAGATCATGATGTTTAGATTGTTTTGATATCCTATATATGTTGTTGATTGTAAGGTTAATACTATACTTTGTCACCGAGCAAAGAACCTAGTCGGTAAACCCTAAGGTTATCGATATCGGTTAATGAAGGCAGAATGTCTACCGAGTAAAGTTTAGTATTTACCGAGTTACAACCGAGTTATGACAGATCGCATTGGATGGATAAAAGCATTATTTAATTAAGGATGTTGATGAGCTGGAGATGAATAAATGATTGGTATGCCATGCATGAAGTTTGTTAAGGATCTACGGCAATGGAAAATCAAGAGGAAGATCTACAGCACAGATTGAACCGCAATAACCTCGCACAAGTTCCTAGGAAGAAATGCAAGTTCCAAGGCGAGGTAAAACATTTTTCAGATCAAAGGATACATTGAACCTAGTCAAGATTAATGATCTGACGGCTAAGATTAATCATGAGAAATGTGATCAAGGAGATTAAGCAGTTAGCAAATTGTTTATAAATAAGAAATTATTGATGAACAAAGTATGTGGGCAAGTGTAAGCACATGGATGCTACATAGTGATTACCGAGCACAGAAGCTTGAAGACCTATTTGAATAACAGAGTAAAGAGCCTAGCAAAGGGACAAGATAAGTCCTATGACAAGATTGTTTTGAGCAAAATAGAATCTACTTCAGCATTTTAGATGTGAAGTTGCAGATATATTTTATTACTGTTGTTTATTTTGTAAGTGACAGAAAATCTCTTAACCGAGTGGACTTAACAGTCTTATTTGTAAACCCTCTAGCAAGGTAACATTCTAAATGAGTGTTTGAAATCCTTTGACAAGGTCACTTCTAACAAGGTGAAGATCCTAACAGATCTGAGGGAAATCCCTTAACCGGATCACATATAGCAATGTGTTTGTAATCTTTAACAGGATTTGCTTTTAACCGAGCATACTCTAGAAGAGTATATTTATTAGTGGGTCCAAAATCCCACAATGGTTTTTCCTTATTTGGGTTTCCACGTTAAATCTGGTGTTATATGTGTTATGATGATTATGTGTTTATGAGTTAGCATGTTTAGCAGTTTTTGGTTATATTGCTAAAGTTCAAGATACCAAGGTTGAATCTATTGATTTTATGGAAGATTAAGTTTGTATGATTTAACCCCCCGCCCCCCTCTCCCCCCCCCTCTCATCTTGTTAGCTATTGGCATCAGTACTTTACAAAAAGGACAAATGAGCCTCAACACATATGGTGTAATTAGTGTAATAGAGGACACATCCGAAACAACTAGCATAAAAATCGAGCAAAAAAGACACTAGCTGCAACCAAAGTAGTTAAACCAAACTCGATGTATTGCACATATTGTTAATAGTGAGACTTACATCTCACTATTTTTTTCTAAATATAGACCCCCAATTTGGAATAGAGGGAACACATGTTTCTCTAATCACAATTGCACTCGAGAAGATAGAGATGATGCAAGATACCAAATTTCCCCTGGCAAGATAACTAGAATGCTTGTGCCATCCAAAACAATCAATGATATCAGGAGGACAATTTTAGCTATAGAGGAGGCTGAGGTAGAGGTCGAGGAAACAAAACAAGAAACAATGCTACTTGTTTCAATTGTAGTAAAATAGGTGACTATGCAACAGAGTGTTGGGTCAAGAGAAGACTCAAATGCACATTATGTAGAGAAGAAGATCATACCATGTTCACATGTCAGAAAAGTAAGAACTGTGATCGAGATGTTAACAAACCCACCCAAAGTGATGAACTACAAAGAGGCGCAAGGGTGATCTAGAGAGTCCCACCACAAGGGGTTACAAGATACCATAGAATGGATGTGTGGATGTTAGATACTTCATAGGAGGAAAACTCTGGAGAACTAACAATAGAAAGGAAAAATAAGATGAATATAAATGGGAATAAGGCAAATGTTCTTACTAGACAAGGCACAAATACCAGAAAAATCAAGAAGGATTCAAGGACTATTATAGTTTGAAAGAGGAAGAGGAAGAAGAAAAATTAGCATTGTTCCAACCATATAGGAAGCACCATAATAAGGTAGTTGAAGAAACTAAACAATCAATCAAACACATGGGGGCTTCACTTAGTGAACCTGGGTTATAGCATGTGCATTCATGGAATACTAAAGAGTCCCCCTATTTTCAAAAAATATTGCCCTAAACTCCTTTTTTGTCACCCCTCCCAATGAATTGCCCAAATTAAAAGCCCCCCTATTTTCATCAAATATTGTATTTTTTCATAGCCGGAATTTAAAAACCCCCTTATTTTCACCGATAGGAAATATATTGCACCCTCATTTTCAGGATATTAAACCCCCCAATATGAATGCACGTGATATAATATTGCCTAACCAATGAAGCCCCCATGATCAAACAACAATTGCAGGAGGAGGTAGCCTACTTACAAAGCAAGATGTTTGGATATTGAAGGATTTGGTGACTATGACTATAAAGATTGACCTAGTGATAAAATTGAAACAATTAGGCAAATACTGGAATAAGAAGCCACAAGTGAATAATCTTTTAGAAGACTGAAATTCGAAGAATGGTCCTTTTGTTTTTCATGCTCCACTCAAGGATCATAATGTTAAGTATGTAATGGTTGATCTTGGTGTAAACTTTAGTATTATACCCTCTATTGTAACATGAGATAAACTTGGAAGCCTTAACTTGGTAAAAACATTCATGAATATCTTCTTAGTAGGATGATCCATGATGAGTCAACTAGGAAGCTAGAAAAAAAGTAGAAGTTAACATCAAGGGGATAAAGTAATATATGGATAAGTAGTCCAAATGAAATAACCTTTTAATATATTATGGGCTTTACTTGGAACTAGATGGTTTGTAAATTCAAACAATATTGTGGATTCCTAGAAGAAAGAAATCGCATTTGCAAATGACATCAAAATTATCAAATTCCCATTAGCTGACATAGAAGATACAAGTTATATTAAAGAAATCTCACAAAAGAAAACTTGAGAAGATGTGAAGAATCTCTAAACCATCTCAAGCCTTTCGGGTGCATGAAAAGAGGAAAATTTGAATACAAAAGGAGAATTGCAGCTAGAAAGTGAAATCAATAGTACAAATAGTGATGAAGTTGTGGAGGCATGGATGTAGTGTGAAGCTTAAGTCACATCTCTATGGTTTCCACTGAGCATTTTCCATTCACATTTGACTGCAATCGATACATAAAATCTACTAGAGAAAAGTTACAACTACACAATAGACCTAATGTACACTAGTTTGTTCTCAACATATTAGATCATGGAAATTTTGGTTGACTAGGAAACACATGTTAAATCTACCCCCCACAACAAAAGAAAGTTCATATTAATCAAAGATTAAACTTGGATGCTCAAAACCTAATCAGAGCACAAAACCCTAAAAAGGTCTGACATGACATCGCAGGAAAGGGTCAAAGGAATATACCATCCTAACATCACACATTGTAACAATATTGTACAATAAATGCTAGCAAAAAGTAGGTACTAACGACTAAATTTTTTTACCCGTAGTGGCTAACAGGTAGAACATTTGAACATATTGCAAGACTAAGAAGGGGGGTGAATTAGCCTAAATTAATTATTTTTTCATATCTATATAACTATTAATCTTCTATTGTTATTGCACAACATGAAAGCACAAAGCACATGACAACACATGAGCATCAGATTTACGTGGAAAACCCTATAAGGGAAACAACCATGGTGAGAATCACACTCGCAATATAATAAAACTAATCACAGGGTTGTAGGCTCATTACCAAGGAGCAATATGCACCTGATGGACTTGCAATGCTAAGACACACAAATTTAGGATAAGATATAAAGATACTTGTAGAACTAAGATGCACTATCTCAAGGCAAGATACAAAAGTCTACCAACATACTCAATGTCCACCGACAAAAAGAGAAATGGCTAAAAATAAAATGGGTAGGATCTCTTGATCATGAAATTGACCTTGAACCTTGGTGTCAAGTGATCACCATTTTGTCTCTGATCACCATTGCTCTGAAGATATTACTATCAAGGCACTTCTCAAGTGACTTTCGCACATCACCATCACAAAATCTGCTTGAATATTATTCTCATCCACTTCATAATGATTCACTCTCATTCCATACCTCAACACATACAACCATACCTTCTTATACACAAATTTCTTCATCAAACCCCTCAATTAGGGCACCCAACGACATAATAAGCAATATTACAAAAAATAGACTATGCAAACCTAGAACAATTGCACCTGGTCCTCTCCAAGAGATAATACATTCATTCAAGAAGATTCCAATGAACCACACATTCTACCACAATCTCCAAGATAGACAAAAAATGAAACGTGTAGAAAGATAATGAAACACATCAACTGGTCGGCCCAAAAACATCTTCCAATGCAAATTACTAAGTGCGGATCACCGCATGCCATGGTGAGATCCATATCAACAATATAAATCATCCTCCCAAGCTTACCCAGACTAAGAGAGCATAATCCAAACAAGATAGATCAACCAAGACAAGTGAGGCTCAACACAACAAAGCATGTCAAGCACATACCAACATAGCTAACTTGTAGAACAAAACCAACACTTGCAAGTTGAATATTGCACAAACCAAATGAACATGTCCTCCAAATCTTGAATCCACATATCTAGAAGCCATTGGGTTATTTTTGGACCAGTTTGATAGATTGTCATTATGTCAGAAAACAACAACTAACTTCATCATCTGAGCAATTGGAGGACCTGCACACCTAATAGTACAACATTCATAGAACATAAACATTATATCAAGCTCCACATCATGATCTTCATAATCTAGAAGGATGCAAATCATTCTTCCACCGAAACATTAAATACTCTTTCTTGCATATGGAGACTTCATGTACTATAGCCTTTTGAAACCAACTTATGTATGCAAAACATTAGTACTAGGCAACATGACAACATCTAAACATCTAATCCTTTACTGATCACTTGCAATTAAAGACAATCGGCAACCATATAAAACTAATATCCATGACAACATAATGCATCAACAACCATCATCTCCAAGTTACCATACTTCCCTCTAATAACTGAATATTTGTTGCATATTTTGTACAAATTGATTGTGACACACCAGATAAGGTGCATATTAAAGCTTACTTAGCATAGCTATCAAACAACATATCAGTTCTCTTTTTCATACAAAAACATCCACAACTATAGATGTTAGGAAAGCCAACACCACCATTAGATAGAGTATCAACATTTGAACATAAACATCAAAACCACCATCAGACAGAGCATCAACATCTAAACCCATAATTTTCAACATCTACTCTAATATTTTAGAACCATGTAGCCTACATGACTAATCATTAACGAAGCAACGAACAATGATAAACAACTAAAGAATCAGACAAACACATCAACTGTATCACCAAGCAAATCATCAAATCATCAAATCATCAACTGAATATCATCAGACCATCAATTGAAATACATTAGTTGATCACCAAGAAATCATCAACTAAAACATATCAAGTGATCATTAGACAAATCGTCAATTGAACATTATCAAACCATGAACTGAACATCAGACAAATCATTAGTTGGATCTAAATCTGGACAAACATCAAACATGTAAACCATATTCAGAATTGTAGTGTTGTAAATTGACAACGGACCAATTAACACCTCATGTGTGTGCCCTGGTTTAATGTGTCTCCTCCTCGTATCCTATTTGGGTTCGTTTAGTGTCTTAATTCCAATTATGATGCCATGTACACCTACCAATTGATTTCTTGGAGGGATGTCCTTCTCCTTGGGGCCAAATTATGGTCCCTAATTGAGAAGGACCAATTCACTAATGCCTTAGTCCTAGGACTAGAGCACCCAACACCCTGATCCCCCTTAGTTAGGCCCTATTTTGAAATATGAGATGGGTCCTATCTCTTCAGTGAGAAAAGAAATTGGTGGCTCAACATGATCATTGGAGGTTGGTCTAATCAATCATTAATCTATAATCCCATATATAAAGACATTTGATCAATTCACATATCAATCCATCTCCAAGCAATCAAGCATCCTTGCATCTGTGAAACATTATCAAGCATTTTCAGAGATCTTCAAGGCTGCATATTCTTCATTCAATCATTATGGAGCAAAATTAAATCATTCATATGCAAGCATGTGTGTGTGATTAGGGTTTTGTCATGTTCATGCCATTTCATACAACATGTTGGTTCCCAAAAATGCAGGTTGTTAAACCCTAAAAGTATACCAAGTTTTATGATCAGGTTCAACACTGATTTTGGCCAATTAATGAGATTTGATCAAAATAATCAAAATTCTCCTACATTTTAGCCTCTACTTGGCCTAGGTAGGTGTACCTTTGAGATAATTTAAGTAGATTCTCAACTTTTCACATCAATTGTAATGAAACCCTTCTTAAATCTACTTCAAAATGGCATGAATACTTGAAATAGAAAAATTAACTTTTACTTCTACTCCTGCTACTTTTGAAATGAAAGAAAAGAAAAAAAATTGAGTTTTATTGGAAGATTCTTTAAAAATAATTAAGATTGGTGTCTTCTTATAGGGTAACAAAGTCCATACACATCCACTTCCTGTGCAATATTCAAATTACTTGGCACTCAAACTATTTATACCTTGTACAAACATGCATTGATATAATGTTAACAAATTCATTTTCTTCTTCTTTTTTTAATTCTAGAGGTATCCGTGTTGGCCTAACCTAACACCCAACCTACCTTACCTTAAGCTTACTTACTGCCAAGTTGAAGCTAAGAACAAACGAGCTAAGATGAAACTACATCTGCTTCTCGACCCCTCCTCCTAGTAACATGATTATCTTTTGGCAGAGGCACTCTCGATATCCTCTAATTCCCCGACCCCATATCAACTTTTTGCATGTCTTCCCTGTCATGTCCTTCGATTCAACTATATCTAGCACCGTAGCTAGAAACATGGACGAGAAATCTGCGTTGACCCTATATCTATGGTCAGTTTTAAAAAATTCATCCCCTAAAATGAACTTCACCACATGAGTAATGAGGACGTGGCTTGATTTGGAGATGCATATCAGCCTTTTATCAGTCACCTTCCCTAGGAAGGCTATTTGGCAATTTTTGCATATTAATATCGGTGGGCTATCCATGTTTTGTTGTCACTACAATGGCTCACATATTCGCTGCCACTTTCAAAATAAAGATTAGCTTCTTTTGACGCTAGATTGGACACATATTTCTTTGTCAAAAATACCAATCCAACATTCGTTTCCCATACACCCTCGTCACCTCGCATCTGCCTACTACTGAAAAAGTATGATGACGATGTCCTTGTGATAGAATGTAAATTCACCCCCCTTTTGCGATGACTAAGCTGCCAACTCCTACCCCCACCGCCAATTTGGTAAGGTCATCGGCCATCTTATTCCCTCACCCAAAAAACGTGTGTAATTTTGAAATTATTGAGTTTGCCAAAACTTCCAAATCGGTGTTAACATTTTTTTGAGTTTCCTATTCAATGTCGCTTATTGATGAATCACATTAACAGCGAGGAGAGAGTTGCCTTCAAGATGCAATTTATTTGCATTCAATTCTAAACTACATTTTAGTCCTCGAAGAGTTGTTTGAATTTCAATGTCGTTATTTGTCATCACTCCCAAAATTTCACTTTTCTTGCTCAACACTTTGCCATTGTGATCTCTTGCTACACATCCTACACATTGTTTCCAGGATTGCCCTTCAATGGACCATTGAAATTTACTTTCACCTACTTCTCCAACACAATCCAAGTTACTCCTAGCCTCAGATTCAAAGGAAGATTAACCTTCTAAACCCCGTGAACAAGGGGGGCCACTAGACCAATAAAATCTTTCGTCATCTCGTCATCCTAACCTATGATCATTTTTTTACTCAAATTTACCTTTCTCATGGCATTGTTGGGCAGTTCTATGATCAAAATTTTAATTTTTTGAATTAGAGCTTCCTTATTCATCTCCTTGTTCTGAATGATCTTCTTGTTGCATTCCTTCCATATCTCCCATATAATGCTTAGCAAAGTAACTACCCATATAGTAGCAAACAAAGCCCTCTTCTTTATGAATGGCCAGATGAGGAGCCAATCCTTGATATCTTGGGGGATTGGGCATTTACCAATTTAGTTTATTCAAAAAATGCTTCCAACAGTATTTAGAATACATGCATGTGAGGAGGAGGTGATCAACATATTCCTCGACGTCTTTGCATGAGATACACCTCCCCTTTCTTTGTATTCTAATAATTTTTAAAGGATCTTCTTTTGGATATCCATCCATGTAAATACTCTAGCCTTTGGAAGGCATGAACTATGCTAAATCAAATGGGGCAATTAGTTTTTCTTATTGATTACAACTTTCTTATACTTGTAGCCAATATTTACCTTGTAATCCTCAATCTCCAACACACACCTTCTGATTTCATCTTCCTCTTTTGTTGGCACTATCACCCTATCTCACAAGTGCTTTCAAATATCTTCTTTCTACTCCTCTAGAGCATTAATCTCCTCGAGCAAACACCTACTGCCCTATGTGATACAATATATCTCTGTGATATCCCAATAGTTCCTTACCTTTCTTCCTTATATGCTCTTATTGTTTATGTTCTAACAACTTCCAAGTTCTGTCTACTGGCCAACAATTCAAATCCTTCCCACCAGTAATTCCAAAAGGATGCACTTATCCCATTCTTCGCATCCTAAGTTATGTGTTTAGTTATGATGTTTCTACACTCCAAAATGAAATTCCAAATAGCCAACCTTTGGGGAAAGTCCCTAAGGGTGAAAATATTTATTGGGTGGTCAAAGTCAAGGTATTTTCATCTAAAGATCCTAGCCCATTTTTGGTCTCCTTTAGAATACATGTGCCATACCAATTTGGCTCCCATGGCTAGATTCATAATTAACAATTGTTTGAATCATTTCCCTCCTGTCTCTTTTGGGTTACAAATTTTATCCCATGATACGGGAGGAGAATTATGCTACTCTTTTGAACCCTCCATAAAAATATTCTCATTATTGAACTAGTATATCTTCCACTGATCTTGGCAATTTAATACATAACGTTGAGGGTATGAGGATTATTAGTAATATTGCCTTTAGCATTGGAATCCTCCTAGCCGAGGTTAGCTATTTCCCTTTCCAAGTTTCCGTCCTACTTTTACAACTATTTATTAGATAATCCCAATAGTGTTTCTTATTTATCTCAGCAAACAAGGGTGTTCCCAAAATTCTTCTCAGGAAATTAACAATTCGTAAGCTCGTGGTCTTGGCTATTTTTCTCTAAAGACTTGGTTGGGTGTTGAGAACTTAAAATACCTCTTTTTTTCTCCAATGATGTTATGTCCTGATGCACCAAAGTAAGAATCTAATAGAGATATTATCATTGTATCCTCTTGCCCGCATGCCTTTCTAAACACCATTGTGTCATCTAGGAACTGCTAGTGTGTTACTATTTCCACCCTTGGAGCCACCTCCATACCAATCTGCTATCCAACCCCCCCTTCCATACTAATGGTTCTCCCAAGGTGTGTACCATTATAATAAAATGGAAAGGGAGATCAGATCTCCTTGCCTTAGTCCTCAACTAGAGGAAAATCAACCTTGAGGGACCCATTGACAAGTACCAAAAACATAGGGCCTGAGATGCAATTATTGATCCATTGAACCCATCTTTTATTGGAGTCAAACCTACTCAACACTTTTAGCATTAATTGTTGGTCAACTTGGTTATAAGTTTTCACGATATCCAACTTAATGATCATGCTTTTTGCTCGCGATTTTCTAGCCAAGTGAATTGCTTCTTGTGCTACTATGTGTAACTGGTATAAATTATGTATCATAATTACACTTTACTTAAGTTGACTTAGGGTAATGCATTTCTTAGTACTTTGGATATGGGACACTTAGGGAAGTCTACACATAGGGATGATGCATGTAGTAGAAATTCCATCTTTTGTGGTCTTATCTTGATGTTACATTCCACCTTTGGTGGGTGATCCACCTCTTGTGGAATACTTTATTATTTCTCCTACCTACCCTCACCTACCCTTGTTTCTCATTGAGCCACATGTCATGATTGTCTGCTCACATATCCATGTGGCCTTTCCTTTATAAGAAGGCTCATCTACATTGTATGTAATGATCCAGTTTCAATGGTATTTTGCATCTTGATTAGAATATAGTTTATTCTTATCAAATCTATTGTCTCTCTTTTGTGTTATTCATTGTGCTCTATATCTTAGCTATATTTGACAAATTCTTACATTGTATCAAAGCCATTGGGGCTTCATTGAGTAGTCTATTTGGAGACATTTTGGAGCATTCATTTTTTCGGGTTTGAGTAGTTGTGGGTTTTGGGGGCATCTTATGGCGATTTTGACCTCACTAGAGTCTAGGAGGTCGTTTTCATGAATTTTGAGTATAAATTTGCCTATATTTGGTGAAAATTAGTTTTTGGGCCTTGGAGGAAAAATTTGCCCAATTTGGGTAGTACGGTACAATTTTGAAAAAAAAACATTCTATGAAAAAATTATCTTTCATTTTTTTTGTAATTTCGTAGTTTTTATTTTGTAATATGTAAAAAGTGTTTTTTAAATATCAAAAAACAAAAAAAGTATATTCTAGGGGGGGACCATCTCTGTCCCTACCACCATATCACCTGACTGTGTAGGGTCTGTAGCCTCGAATCGTACCTCCGCCACCAGCAATTTACACTAGCAATCGTATTTCCTTCACCGGTCACCATCGACGTTTTTCCTCCAGCCGCTCTATCGTGCCCCCTCCCACTGACGTTTTTACGCTGCCCTCCTGTCACCCCGTCTGACTGTCGACTGCCACACGTTCATTGGCGATTGGTTGCGCAACCTTCAGAACACTCCACGTGGCGTTCCAGAATTAGGCCACACAATGACACCTTCGCCCACACAGCATTCAGCTTCCACCACGTGGCATATTTTTATTCGCCCACTGTGCGCAATCAACAAAGAGTTGGAGACATTTCATTAGTCCATGCGGAACACTTATTGTTGATGCAACATCACAGTCACTCGCCACGTCGTTGCCACCTTTGAGCCATGTCAGCAGACACGTCGGGGGTACTGTACTTGCCACATCATTATACGGAAGGACATGTGGACACCCAATCAACAGACCATACAACCCACATGGTAGTCTAGTCGGATTTCGTACAGCACAGTCATTGGTCCATGCAAACATGAACTTGACAAATCTAATGTTGTAATACCATGTAGGAGTTAATGATCAACTATAGGAGCCAAGAATCATTTGTAAGAAAAACGCTTGTCACACAAATGAGATCAAGCAAAGATTGTATGCTCTATAACTACCAAAGAACTTTGTATTATTGCACAAAACAATATTGGAGATACAACTACAATAAATGAATGAATCCTTATAAAGGATGAATGAAATCTTAGGTGCAAATCCTAATGCAAAAAAAAAAGAAAACTAAAGCAATGCAAAGTAGGAGCTAAATAAAGCTTAACTACAACTAGAAAAGAAAACTCTAGATAATAAAAAGCACCTAAGTTTAGCTTAAGTGAAAATGCAATAAAAGACTTAATTAATAAATAATTAAATAATACAAGTCCTAATTATTCCAACAGTTGAGTCTATTGAGAACCGATAAATTCCAAATCTCATAGTGGATCAAAAATCTGGGACTCGAGATGAAGAAAGAAACATTGAAAATATTCCTACTACATTTGTGAATAAGGCAATGATTGGTACAAAGTTTTCACTATGTCGTTCAATTGCATCTTTCATAATATTCCAAGATAACTCAAGTGATGTAGAAAATGAAGAATTTCATTACCAGAAAATCTTTGAATGAGAAGGCTACTAAGCAGGCAAACTAGACTAGCTATATTTGTAAAAAATCAAAAGGTGAAAGGACTTGCTAGGCATGAAAATTTGAAGAGAACTTTTATTTTGACCTAATTGAATATTGATATTGTGTGTTTCATGAATTTAACTTGAGTGTGATAATTTTTTTCTCTTTACTACAACTTATTTCCCCTTTGCGATAATGTGCATCTTCTTAATCATGTATTATAATCTTGTATTAGAGATAAGGTCTATCAAATCTATTGTGAGAAAAGAAAAGGTTTGCAAAGGAGAGAGATTGTAAGAAATTTCTATAGTTCTATGTGGGGTAAACATTTTCCCATGTAAGTAAACTGTAACATGTATTTGATGTCTATTCCATATGGTATATCTTTCATATTACTGTAACCGTAACATGTATTTGATGTCTATTCATATTTCTTTATAATCTTTCAATATACTAAGATGCTTTGATTTGAAAAGTTTGATAAGTTAAATATTACTTAAGATTGTGGTCAGCATTTTAGTCTTTGATTTAGTTTTATGGAATTTGCCATTTTAATGCATTCTAAGAGGGAATGATATATTTTTAGTTTTGAGATAAAATTGTAGGCCTTTTTTTCACTTGGAGAACCATTTTTGGTCTATGTCCATTATATAGGTAAGGAACTAAACATTTTGTTTCGATTTTGTGATGTTTCATTTGGTTGTTATATATATATATATATATATATATATATATATATTTTTTTTTTTTTATTTATTTTTTTTTATTTTTTATTTTTTATTTTTTTCTTAGTACATGTTTAAGAATTGGAAATAGTGTCATATTATCTTTTGTTTGTGAATTATGTGAATGGAATTTACACAACATGTTTCTTTTCAGATACATATGTATATCTCAATTGCATATGTATGCTTTGATGTTTCAGTTAAATTTGGACAAATTTATAATGATGTCTATGTTTCACAAAGAGTTTGTCAAAATTTGAAGATACAACCACCAAAACAACTTTTAGAAGCTGTCAAAATGATAATGAAACAATGATTGAAGAGGATTCTTGTTTTTTTTTTTAATTGATGATGTTTGGATATTTAGGGACGATGGAAAATATCTAGATTGTTAGCAATTAATATGGGTAGTCTTTATGACAATCAAAGGCAAGTTCATTTCTTATGGCACAACTACTATATATTTTCTAAAGCTTGTTAATATAAAATGAAAATAACATTATCATAGTGGTGTCCTTCAAAGAAACATATCCCAAAGTTAGGGTTATACCACAACTACAAATAATTTTGTTTGTGACTACTGTAGTGTATGAATATATTTATTTTTTTGTAGTAAAGATCAAATTCTATTTATGAAACAAAATGCTAGAAATAAATATCATTAAATGAATATATTTATTTTCAGTGTCAATGATAAAACTCTACTTAAAAGATAAAAATATTGAAATCATTAATAAATCAACCTCATCAATAAAATCATTATTATGATTGTGTTTTAAACATTCAATTTTTAATGTTTTATTATTTATACATTCTAATCCATTATTCAATATCAAATTCTTAATTATAAACTATTGTAATACATTAAACAAAGTTTATTTTTCATCAATTTAAAAATACATAACTCTAATCTTTTTATTTTATAACACAACTAATTACTTTATAACAATTAATTTATCATGCCCAATTCACATAATTAAACTATCATTAGTTAATACATTGAATAAAATTATTTTCATCAATTTAAAAATAAATAATTTTAATCTTTTCTTTATATTCATTAACACATCTAATTATTTAAGTTCAATTACTTTATCATACTAAATTTATATATTTAAAATATTAGTCTTTATTTTATTTATAATTTAAAGGGGTCTATTTAATTTTGTTTTATGTCCTTTCTATAATAGAGATCTATGTTTGAGATTATTTTCTCATGTATGTAAACATAAAATGGAGAGTGGCCAAACATTACTCTTCAGATTATCGTATACTAAAACAACTTCACGATAAATTTGGGGCATGGGTTTATAAATTTAGCCTTCTTTAAATTGCTTTTTAAAGTTAGTTTACATTTAATTGTTGAAAAATAAAAAATGGATAATTTTAGAATGTGTGGAGGTGGTTTTTAAAATAAAAGTAAATAAAAAAAATTATGATTATAAATTTGAAAAAATATTATAATTACCTTCTAAAATTGTCATATTTTTTAAATTCTAGAAAAAGAAAATCCAAAATATCAAAGTACATTTAGAGGTGGTTTTTAAAATAAAAGTAAGTAAACAACAAAAAATTATGATTATAAATTTGAAAAAATATTATAATTGCCTTCTAAAATTGTCATATTCTTTAAATTCTAGAAAAAGAAAATCCAAAATGTTAAAGTACATTTAAACATATGATTGAATACAAACTAATATTATTTTTATAGTGGGTAAGTGCACAAAGATGGGGGACCAAAAAGAGGTCTTAAGATGCCACTTTTTTTTTTTTTGAAATCAACAAAGTCTGAACTTCAACGAGAAATTGAAGATAGGTACACTCAAAATTTGAAGATGCAACAAGAATAAAAGTTAAAGTGCTCTAAATCTACTTTCTGAACTACTAATTTTTTTTTTAAATGGTGGAGATTAAGGGTTTCAAAAAGGGGCACCACATTTATTGGTCATGTTTTTTAGAAAAAAATAACATAGCATGAAATGTGGTGCCCCTAAAATGTCAACTTTTTTTTAGAATTTTGCAAATCACTTCGATGAGAAAGTAGCTAACACATTGAAGTTTATGCCGGATTTTTCGGCTAATTTTTTTATGAATATTTGAATGTTTACAAATTTATGAAGTGAACACATCCTAAAAAGAAGAAATTTGAGCATGCTCCCCCAAATAAATTGTGAAAACTAATCAAAAATAAGATTTTTTTAATAAAAAATTGTGTAGAATGGAGTCTAGTTTCTAAAAAAAGTAATTTTTTTCAAAAT
This sequence comes from Cryptomeria japonica, assembly GCF_030272615.1. Classification (NCBI taxonomy): domain Eukaryota; kingdom Viridiplantae; phylum Streptophyta; class Pinopsida; order Cupressales; family Cupressaceae; genus Cryptomeria; species Cryptomeria japonica. The sequence continues at coordinate 38,824,936 of NC_081407.1, forward strand.
TTGATAAACGGATAAAAATCTATGACAGAAATACGACATGTTGGTTTTTGACAAAAATCAAACACACTAACAAAAGAAATTATAGATGAAGACCATAACATTATCAAAATTTGAAAATATTTAAATGGTTGGATAGATAAGAGAGAGCTTGATGATTGTATGGTGTTTTTTTAATTGTATTGAAACACGTGCAAACATGATGAAGAGCGCAAACAAAAAAGTTAGAAAATTTTCAATATGTGTTGGAAAACACGTCCAAGGCAAATCCAAGCCTTTGGCTTGGTGTTTTACAAGGCAACATGTTTGACACACGCCAAATTTGGGGTGTGCTAAATAAAATAAAAAATAAAAGACCATTTGGTGTGCGCCATATTTGGCACGTGCCAAATAAGGCGCACACCAAATGGTTTTCATGGCAATTTTCATCTTAGAACTTACACAAAGTGGTCTCTCTTTGAATATATACATAAAATATAACATTTAAGTATAATTCAATAGAAATGTGACTTATAATTTAAGTTATATTTTATGTATATATTGTTAGGATGTTTGAGAGTTGTTCTAGATCTCTAGGAGTTATAATGCAAAATTTAGTTTTTAGAGTAATCATATAAATTTCAGATAGTCAAATTTCAATAATCAACATGCTCCTATCAGCATTATCTCTCTGGTCTCTTCCTTCCATTCCCCCTCACTCTTCCTTAACCTTTGTCTCTGTCTCTCTCTTAGGTATCTCCCTCTCTACTTCATTCTCTCTCTCAGGTATCTCTGTCTCTCTTTCCCATCTCCCCACTCTCTCTCTTTTGTCTATCCCTCTCTTTCCCTGTTTCACTTGGGGTCTCTCTTTCTCTCCCTCTCTTAAGTATCTATACCTCTCACTCTCTCCCCCTCTCTTAGGTGTCTCTCTCTCCCATTCTCTCCCTCTCCCTCCCTCTCATTTTCTCTTTCTCTCAAGTCTCTCTTTCTTTTCCTCTCTCTTTTTCTCTCTCCCTCCCTCTCCCTTTCTCTTTCTCTCAAGTATCTCTCTCTCTCTCATCTCTCAAGTGTCTCTCTCTTCCATTCTTTGTCTCTCTTTCCCTCTAACTCTTTTTCCCTCTATTTGTCTCATTCCCTCTCTCCCTCTCTCTCTATCTCTCTCTATAACTCTCTTTCCCTCTCTTTCTCTCCCATTCTCTCTTATAAGTCTCCCTCCCTCTCAACCTCTATCTCTCTATCTCACTCTCCTCCTATCTCAAGTGTATCTCTCTCCCATTCTCTCCCTCTCCCTCTCCCTCTTTCTCTCCCTCCCCCTAACTTTCTCTTTTTCTCTTAAGTCTCTCTTTCTCTTGCCTTCTCTCTCCCTCTCGCCCTCCCATTCTCTCTCTATCTCTCTAAATCTCTTTCTATCTCTCTTTATCTCTTAAGTGTCTCTCCCTCTCAACCTCTATCTCTCCATCTCATCCTCCTCCTCTCTTAGGTGTATATATATCTCACATTCTCATTATCTCTCTTTCTCACTCTCTCCCTTGCTTGACCTTTGTCTCTCTCTCTAGTCTCCTTCCATCCCTTCCTCCCTCTCACTTGGGATCTTACTCTCAATTTCTCTCTCTCTCATCATCCCTCTCTCCACCTCTTAGGTATCTCTATCTCACCATCCCTCCCTCCACCTCTTAGGTCTCTTTCTCTCACAATCCCTCTCTCCACCTCTCAAGTATTTCTATATCTCCCCAACTCCCCCCTCTCTCTCCCCTCTTTTAGGTGTCTCTATCACATTCTTTCCCTCTCTTCCCATCTCTCTCTCTCTCAAGTGTCTCTATCCTATTTTATCCATTCTCTCCCTC